>NW_027144927.1:0-30555 GCF_026170545.1 Melanerpes formicivorus
AATAAGGTAGGGAAGAATTCTAAGGCTCATTTTGACTGCCTCCAGAAGTTAGATCAGATGGCAAATTGGATTTGGTGCTAGGTCTTTCCCTTTAGGTTTTACCCCAACAATGTTTTCATTAGTTTCGCTCACTCTCGAAATCAAGCATTTTACAGCAGGTTGGAGCAGCCTGTATCTCAGCACAGGAATAAGGTAGGGAAGAATTCTAAGGCTCATTTTGACTGCCTCCAGAAGTTAGATCAGATGGCAAATTGGATTTGGTGCTAGGTCTTTCCCTTTAGGTTTTACCCCAACAATGTTTTCATTAGTTTCGCTCACTCTCGAAATCAAGCATTTTACAGCAGGTTGGAGCAGCCTGTATCTCAGCACAGGAATAAGGTAGGGAAGAATTCTAAGGCTCATTTTGACTGCCTCCAGAAGTTAGATCAGATGGCAAATTGGATTTGGTGCTAGGTCTTTCCCTTTAGGTTTTACCCCAACAATGTTTTCATTAGTTTCGCTCACTCTCGAAATCAAGCATTTTACAGCAGGTTGGAGCAGCCTGTATCTCAGCACAGGAATAAGGTAGGGAAGAATTCTAAGGCTCATTTTGACTGCCTCCAGAAGTTAGATCAGATGGCAAATTGGATTTGGTGCTAGGTCTTTCCCTTTAGGTTTTACCCCAACAATGTTTTCATTAGTTTCGCTCACTCTCGAAATCAAGCATTTTACAGCAGGTTGGAGCAGCCTGTATCTCAGCACAGGAATAAGGTAGGGAAGAATTCTAAGGCTCATTTTGACTGCCTCCAGAAGTTAGATCAGATGGCAAATTGGATTTGGTGCTAGGTCTTTCCCTTTAGGTTTTACCCCAACAATGTTTTCATTAGTTTCGCTCACTCTCGAAATCAAGCATTTTACAGCAGGTTGGAGCAGCCTGTATCTCAGCACAGGAATAAGGTAGGGAAGAATTCTAAGGCTCATTTTGACTGCCTCCAGAAGTTAGATCAGATGGCAAATTGGATTTGGTGCTAGGTCTTTCCCTTTAGGTTTTACCCCAACAATGTTTTCATTAGTTTCGCTCACTCTCGAAATCAAGCATTTTACAGCAGGTTGGAGCAGCCTGTATCTCAGCACAGGAATAAGGTAGGGAAGAATTCTAAGGCTCATTTTGACTGCCTCCAGAAGTTAGATCAGATGGCAAATTGGATTTGGTGCTAGGTCTTTCCCTTTAGGTTTTACCCCAACAATGTTTTCATTAGTTTCGCTCACTCTCGAAATCAAGCATTTTACAGCAGGTTGGAGCAGCCTGTATCTCAGCACAGGAATAAGGTAGGGAAGAATTCTAAGGATCATTTTGACTGCCTCCAGAAGTTAGATCAGATGGCAAATTGGATTTGGTGCTAGGTCTTTCCCTTTAGGTTTTACCCCAACAATGTTTTCATTAGTTTCGCTCACTCTCGAAATCAAGCATTTTACAGCAGGTTGGAGCAGCCTGTATCTCAGCACAGGAATAAGGTAGGGAAGAATTCTAAGGGTCATTTTGACTGCCTCCAGAAGTTAGATCAGATGGCAAATTGGATTTGGTGCTAGGTCTTTCCCTTTAGGTTTTACCCCAACAATGTTTTCATTAGTTTCGCTCACTCTCGAAATCAAGCATTTTACAGCAGGTTGGAGCAGCCTGTATCTCAGCACAGGAATAAGGTAGGGAAGAATTCTAAGGATCATTTTGACTGCCTCCAGAAGTTAGATCAGATGGCAAATTGGATTTGGTGCTAGGTCTTTCCCTTTAGGTTTTACCCCAACAATGTTTTCATTAGTTTCGCTCACTCTCGAAATCAAGCATTTTACAGCAGGTTGGAGCAGCCTGTATCTCAGCACAGGAATAAGGTAGGGAAGAATTCTAAGGATCATTTTTGACTGCCTCCAGAAGTTAGATCAGATGGCAAATTGGATTTGGTGCTAGGTCTTTCCCTTTAGGTTTTACCCCAACAATGTTTTCATTAGTTTCGCTCACTCTCGAAATCAAGCATTTTACAGCAGGTTGGAGCAGCCTGTATCTCAGCACAGGAATAAGGTAGGGAAGAATTCTAAGGCTCATTTTGACTGCCTCCAGAAGTTAGATCAGATGGCAAATTGGATTTGGTGCTAGGTCTTTCCCTTTAGGTTTTACCCCAACAATGTTTTCATTAGTTTCGCTCACTCTCGAAATCAAGCATTTTACAGCAGGTTGGAGCAGCCTGTATCTCAGCACAGGAATAAGGTAGGGAAGAATTCTAAGGCTCATTTTGACTGCCTCCAGAAGTTAGATCAGATGGCAAATTGGATTTGGTGCTAGGTCTTTCCCTTTAGGTTTTACCCCAACAATGTTTTCATTAGTTTCGCTCACTCTCGAAATCAAGCATTTTACAGCAGGTTGGAGCAGCCTGTATCTCAGCACAGGAATAAGGTAGGGAAGAATTCTAAGGATCATTTTGACTGCCTCCAGAAGTTAGATCAGATGGCAAATTGGATTTGGTGCTAGGTCTTTCCCTTTAGGTTTTACCCCAACAATGTTTTCATTAGTTTCGCTCACTCTCGAAATCAAGCATTTTACAGCAGGTTGGAGCAGCCTGTATCTCAGCACAGGAATAAGGTAGGGAAGAATTCTAAGGGTCATTTTGGACTGCCTCCAGAAGTTAGATCAGATGGCAAATTGGATTTGGTGCTAGGTCTTTCCCTTTAGGTTTTACCCCAACAATGTTTTCATTAGTTTCGCTCACTCTCGAAATCAAGCATTTTACAGCAGGTTGGAGCAGCCTGTATCTCAGCACAGGAATAAGGTAGGGAAGAATTCTAAGGCTCATTTTGACTGCCTCCAGAAGTTAGATCAGATGGCAAATTGGATTTGGTGCTAGGTCTTTCCCTTTAGGTTTTACCCCAACAATGTTTTCATTAGTTTCGCTCACTCTCGAAATCAAGCATTTTACAGCAGGTTGGAGCAGCCTGTATCTCAGCACAGGAATAAGGTAGGGAAGAATTCTAAGGCTCATTTTGACTGCCTCCAGAAGTTAGATCAGATGGCAAATTGGATTTGGTGCTAGGTCTTTCCCTTTAGGTTTTACCCCAACAATGTTTTCATTAGTTTCGCTCACTCTCGAAATCAAGCATTTTACAGCAGGTTGGAGCAGCCTGTATCTCAGCACAGGAATAAGGTAGGGAAGAATTCTAAGGGTCATTTTGACTGCCTCCAGAAGTTAGATCAGATGGCAAATTGGATTTGGTGCTAGGTCTTTCCCTTTAGGTTTTACCCCAACAATGTTTTCATTAGTTTCGCTCACTCTCGAAATCAAGCATTTTACAGCAGGTTGGAGCAGCCTGTATCTCAGCACAGGAATAAGGTAGGGAAGAATTCTAAGGCTCATTTTGACTGCCTCCAGAAGTTAGATCAGATGGCAAATTGGATTTGGTGCTAGGTCTTTCCCTTTAGGTTTTACCCCAACAATGTTTTCATTAGTTTCGCTCACTCTCGAAATCAAGCATTTTACAGCAGGTTGGAGCAGCCTGTATCTCAGCACAGGAATAAGGTAGGGAAGAATTCTAAGGCTCATTTTGACTGCCTCCAGAAGTTAGATCAGATGGCAAATTGGATTTGGTGCTAGGTCTTTCCCTTTAGGTTTTACCCCAACAATGTTTTCATTAGTTTCGCTCACTCTCGAAATCAAGCATTTTACAGCAGGTTGGAGCAGCCTGTATCTCAGCACAGGAATAAGGTAGGGAAGAATTCTAAGGCTCATTTTGACTGCCTCCAGAAGTTAGATCAGATGGCAAATTGGATTTGGTGCTAGGTCTTTCCCTTTAGGTTTTACCCCAACAATGTTTTCATTAGTTTCGCTCACTCTCGAAATCAAGCATTTTACAGCAGGTTGGAGCAGCCTGTATCTCAGCACAGGAATAAGGTAGGGAAGAATTCTAAGGCTCATTTTGACTGCCTCCAGAAGTTAGATCAGATTGCAAATTGGATTTGGTGCTAGGTCTTTCCCTTTAGGTTTTACCCCAACAATGTTTTCATTAGTTTCGCTCACTCTCGAAATCAAGCATTTTACAGCAGGTTGGAGCAGCCTGTATCTCAGCACAGGAATAAGGTAGGGAAGAATTCTAAGGCTCATTTTGACTGCCTCCAGAAGTTAGATCAGATGGCAAATTGGATTTGGTGCTAGGTCTTTCCCTTTAGGTTTTACCCCAACAATGTTTTCATTAGTTTCGCTCACTCTCGAAATCAAGCATTTTACAGCAGGTTGGAGCAGCCTGTATCTCAGCACAGGAATAAGGTAGGGAAGAATTCTAAGGCTCATTTTGACTGCCTCCAGAAGTTAGATCAGATGGCAAATTGGATTTGGTGCTAGGTCTTTCCCTTTAGGTTTTACCCCAACAATGTTTTCATTAGTTTCGCTCACTCTCGAAATCAAGCATTTTACAGCAGGTTGGAGCAGGCCTGTATCTCAGCACAGGAATAAGGTAGGGAAGAATTCTAAGGGTCATTTTGACTGCCTCCAGAAGTTAGATCAGATGGCAAATTGGATTTGGTGCTAGGTCTTTCCCTTTAGGTTTTACCCCAACAATGTTTTCATTAGTTTCGCTCACTCTCGAAATCAAGCATTTTACAGCAGGTTGGAGCAGCCTGTATCTCAGCACAGGAATAAGGTAGGGAAGAATTCTAAGGCTCATTTTGACTGCCTCCAGAAGTTAGATCAGATGGCAAATTGGATTTGGTGCTAGGTCTTTCCCTTTAGGTTTTACCCCAACAATGTTTTCATTAGTTTCGCTCACTCTCGAAATCAAGCATTTTACAGCAGGTTGGAGCAGCCTGTATCTCAGCACAGGAATAAGGTAGGGAAGAATTCTAAGGGTCATTTTGACTGCCTCCAGAAGTTAGATCAGATGGCAAATTGGATTTGGTGCTAGGTCTTTCCCTTTAGGTTTTACCCAACAATGTTTTCATTAGTTTCGCTCACTCTCGAATCAAGCATTTTACAGCAGGTTGGAGCAGCCTGTATCTCAGCACAGGAATAAGGTAGGGAAGAATTCTAAGGCTCATTTTGACTGCCTCCAGAAGTTAGATCAGATGGCAAATTGGATTTGGTGCTAGGTCTTTCCCTTTAGGTTTTACCCCAACAATGTTTTCATTAGTTTCGCTCACTCTCGAAATCAAGCATTTTACAGCAGGTTGGAGCAGCCTGTATCTCAGCACAGGAATAAGGTAGGGAAGAATTCTAAGGCTCATTTTGACTGCCTCCAGAAGTTAGATCAGATGGCAAATTGGATTGGTGCTAGGTCTTTCCCTTTAGGTTTTACCCCAACAATGTTTTCATTAGTTTCGCTCACTCTCGAAATCAAGCATTTTACAGCAGGTTGGAGCAGCCTGTATCTCAGCACAGGAATAAGGTAGGGAAGAATTCTAAGGCTCATTTTGACTGCCTCCAGAAGTTAGATCAGATGGCAAATTGGATTTGGTGCTAGGTCTTTCCCTTTAGGTTTTACCCCAACAATGTTTTTCATTAGTTTCGCTCACTCTCGAAATCAAGCATTTTACAGCAGGTTGGAGCAGCCTGTATCTCAGCACAGGAATAAGGTAGGGAAGAATTCTAAGGCTCATTTTGACTGCCTCCAGAAGTTAGATCAGATTGCAAATTGGATTTGGTGCTAGGTCTTTCCCTTTAGGTTTTACCCCAACAATGTTTTCATTAGTTTCGCTCACTCTCGAAATCAAGCATTTTACAGCAGGTTGGAGCAGCCTGTATCTCAGCACAGGAATAAGGTAGGGAAGAATTCTAAGGCTCATTTTGACTGCCTCCAGAAGTTAGATCAGATGGCAAATTGGATTGGTGCTAGGTCTTTCCCTTTAGGTTTTACCCCAACAATGTTTTCATTAGTTTCGCTCACCTCTCGAAATCAAGCATTTTACAGCAGGTTGGAGCAGCCTGTATCTCAGCACAGGAATAAGGTAGGGAAGAATTCTAAGGCTCATTTTGACTGCCTCCAGAAGTTAGATCAGATGGCAAATTGGATTTGGTGCTAGGTCTTTCCCTTTAGGTTTTACCCCAACAATGTTTTCATTAGTTTCGCTCACTCTCGAAATCAAGCATTTTACAGCAGGTTGGAGCAGCCTGTATCTCAGCACAGGAATAAGGTAGGGAAGAATTCTAAGGCTCATTTTGACTGCCTCCAGAAGTTAGATCAGATGGCAAATTGGATTTGGTGCTAGGTCTTTCCCTTTAGGTTTTACCCCAACAATGTTTTCATTAGTTTCGCACACTCTCTCGAAATCAAGCATTTTACAGCAGGTTGGAGCAGCCTGTATCTCAGCACAGGAATAAGGTAGGGAAGAATTCTAAGGCTCATTTTGACTGCCTCCAGAAGTTAGATCAGATGGCAAATTGGATTTGGTGCTAGGTCTTTCCCTTTAGGTTTTACCCCAACAATGTTTTCATTAGTTTCGCTCACTCTCGAAATCAAGCATTTTACAGCAGGTTGGAGCAGCCTGTATCTCAGCACAGGAATAAGGTAGGGAAGAATTCTAAGGATCATTTTGACTGCCTCCAGAAGTTAGATCAGATGGCAAATTGGATTTGGTGCTAGGTCTTTCCCTTTAGGTTTTACCCCAACAATGTTTTCATTAGTTTCGCTCACTCTCGAAATCAAGCATTTTACAGCAGGTTGGAGCAGCCTGTATCTCAGCACAGGAATAAGGTAGGGAAGAATTCAAATGCTCATTTTGACTGCGTCCAGAAGTTAGATCAGACGGCAAATTGGATTTGGTGCTAGGTCTTTCCCTTTAGGTTTTACCCCAACAATGTTTTCATTAGTTTCGCTCACTCTCGAAATCAAGCATTTTACAGCAGGTTGGAGCAGCCTGTATCTCAGCACAGGAATAAGGTAGGGAAGAATTCTAAGGGTCATTTTGACTGCCTCCAGAAGTTAGATCAGATGGCAAATTGGATTTGGTGCTAGGTCTTTCCCTTTAGGTTTTACCCCAACAATGTTTTCATTAGTTTCGCTCACTCTCGAAATCAAGCATTTTACAGCAGGTTGGAGCAGCCTGTATCTCAGCACAGGAATAAGGTAGGGAAGAATTCTAAGGCTCATTTTGACTGCCTCCAGAAGTTAGATCAGATGGCAAATTGGATTTGGTGCTAGGTCTTTCCCTTTAGGTTTTACCCCAACAATGTTTTCATTAGTTTCGCTCACTCTCGAAATCAAGCATTTTACAGCAGGTTGGAGCAGCCTGTATCTCAGCACAGGAATAAGGTAGGGAAGAATTCTAAGGCTCATTTTGACTGCCTCCAGAAGTTAGATCAGATGGCAAATTGGATTTGGTGCTAGGTCTTTCCCTTTAGGTTTTACCCCAACAATGTTTTCATTAGTTTCGCTCACTCTCGAAATCAAGCATTTTACAGCAGGTTGGAGCAGCCTGTATCTCAGCACAGGAATAAGGTAGGGAAGAATTCTAAGGATCATTTTGACTGCCTCCAGAAGTTAGATCAGATGGCAAATTGGATTTGGTGCTAGGTCTTTCCCTTTAGGTTTTACCCCAACAATGTTTTCATTAGTTTCGCACACTCTCGAAATCAAAGCATTTTACAGCAGGTTGGAGCAGCCTGTATCTCAGCACAGGAATAAGGTAGGGAAGAATTCTAAGGGTCATTTTGACTGCCTCCAGAAGTTAGATCAGATGGCAAATTGGATTTGGTGCTAGGTCTTTCCCTTTAGGTTTTACCCCAACAATGTTTTCATTAGTTTCGCTCACTCTCGAAATCAAGCATTTTACAGCAGGTTGGAGCAGCCTGTATCTCAGCACAGGAATAAGGTAGGGAAGAATTCTAAGGATCATTTTGACTGCCTCCAGAAGTTAGATCAGATGGCAAATTGGATTTGGTGCTAGGTCTTTCCCTTTAGGTTTTACCCCAACAATGTTTTCATTAGTTTCGCTCACTCTCGAAATCAAGCATTTTACAGCAGGTTGGAGCAGCCTGTATCTCAGCACAGGAATAAGGTAGGGAAGAATTCAAATGCTCATTTTGACTGCGTCCAGAAGTTAGATCAGACGGCAAATTGGATTTGGTGCTAGGTCTTTCCCTTTAGGTTTTACCCCAACAATGTTTTCATTAGTTTCGCTCACTCTCGAAATCAAGCATTTTACAGCAGGTTGGAGCAGCCTGTATCTCAGCACAGGAATAAGGTAGGGAAGAATTCTAAGGCTCATTTTGACTGCCTCCAGAAGTTAGATCAGATGGCAAATTGGATTTGGTGCTAGGTCTTTCCCTTTAGGTTTTACCCCAACAATGTTTTCATTAGTTTCGCTCACTCTCGAAATCAAGCATTTTACAGCAGGTTGGAGCAGCCTGTATCTCAGCACAGGAATAAGGTAGGGAAGAATTCTAAGGCTCATTTTGACTGCCTCCAGAAGTTAGATCAGATGGCAAATTGGATTTGGTGCTAGGTCTTTCCCTTTAGGTTTTACCCCAACAATGTTTTCATTAGTTTCGCTCACTCTCGAAATCAAGCATTTTACAGCAGGTTGGAGCAGCCTGTATCTCAGCACAGGAATAAGGTAGGGAAGAATTCTAAGGCTCATTTTGACTGCCTCCAGAAGTTAGATCAGATGGCAAATTGGATTTGGTGCTAGGTCTTTCCCTTTAGGTTTTACCCCAACAATGTTTTCATTAGTTTCGCTCACTCTCGAAATCAAGCATTTTACAGCAGGTTGGAGCAGCCTGTATCTCAGCACAGGAATAAGGTAGGGAAGAATTCTAAGGATCATTTTGACTGCCTCCAGAAGTTAGATCAGATGGCAAATTGGATTTGGTGCTAGGTCTTTCCCTTTAGGTTTTACCCCAACAATGTTTTCATTAGTTTCGCTCACTCTCGAAATCAAGCATTTTACAGCAGGTTGGAGCAGCCTGTATCTCAGCACAGGAATAAGGTAGGGAAGAATTCTAAGGGTCATTTTGACTGCCTCCAGAAGTTAGATCAGATGGCAAATTGGATTTGGTGCTAGGTCTTTCCCTTTAGGTTTTACCCCAACAATGTTTTCATTAGTTTCGCTCACTCTCGAAATCAAGCATTTTACAGCAGGTTGGAGCAGCCTGTATCTCAGCACAGGAATAAGGTAGGGAAGAATTCTAAGGCTCATTTTGACTGCCTCCAGAAGTTAGATCAGATGGCAAATTGGATTTGGTGCTAGGTCTTTCCCTTTAGGTTTTACCCCAACAATGTTTTCATTAGTTTCGCTCACTCTCGAAATCAAGCATTTTACAGCAGGTTGGAGCAGCCTGTATCTCAGCACAGGAATAAGGTAGGGAAGAATTCTAAGGCTCATTTTGACTGCCTCCAGAAGTTAGATCAGATGGCAAATTGGATTTGGTGCTAGGTCTTTCCCTTTAGGTTTTACCCCAACAATGTTTTCATTAGTTTCGCTCACTCTCGAAATCAAGCATTTTACAGCAGGTTGGAGCAGCCTGTATCTCAGCACAGGAATAAGGTAGGGAAGAATTCTAAGGCTCATTTTGACTGCCTCCAGAAGTTAGATCAGATGGCAAATTGGATTTGGTGCTAGGTCTTTCCCTTTAGGTTTTACCCCAACAATGTTTTCATTAGTTTCGCTCACTCTCGAAATCAAGCATTTTACAGCAGGTTGGAGCAGCCTGTATCTCAGCACAGGAATAAGGTAGGGAAGAATTCTAAGGCTCATTTTGACTGCCTCCAGAAGTTAGATCAGATGGCAAATTGGATTTGGTGCTAGGTCTTTCCCTTTAGGTTTTACCCCAACAATGTTTTCATTAGTTTCGCTCACTCTCGAAATCAAGCATTTTACAGCAGGTTGGAGCAGCCTGTATCTCAGCACAGGAATAAGGTAGGGAAGAATTCTAAGGCTCATTTTGACTGCCTCCAGAAGTTAGATCAGATGGCAAATTGGATTTGGTGCTAGGTCTTTCCCTTTAGGTTTTACCCCAACAATGTTTTCATTAGTTTCGCTCACTCTCGAAATCAAGCATTTTACAGCAGGTTGGAGCAGCCTGTATCTCAGCACAGGAATAAGGTAGGGAAGAATTCTAAGGCTCATTTTGACTGCCTCCAGAAGTTAGATCAGATGGCAAATTGGATTTGGTGCTAGGTCTTTCCCTTTAGGTTTTACCCCAACAATGTTTTCATTAGTTTCGCTCACTCTCGAAATCAAGCATTTTACAGCAGGTTGGAGCAGCCTGTATCTCAGCACAGGAATAAGGTAGGGAAGAATTCTAAGGCTCATTTTGACTGCCTCCAGAAGTTAGATCAGATGGCAAATTGGATTTGGTGCTAGGTCTTTCCCTTTAGGTTTTACCCCAACAATGTTTTCATTAGTTTCGCTCACTCTCGAAATCAAGCATTTTACAGCAGGTTGGAGCAGCCTGTATCTCAGCACAGGAATAAGGTAGGGAAGAATTCTAAGGCTCATTTTGACTGCCTCCAGAAGTTAGATCAGATGGCAAATTGGATTTGGTGCTAGGTCTTTCCCTTTAGGTTTTACCCCAACAATGTTTTCATTAGTTTCGCTCACTCTCGAAATCAAGCATTTTACAGCAGGTTGGAGCAGCCTGTATCTCAGCACAGGAATAAGGTAGGGAAGAATTCTAAGGATCATTTTGACTGCCTCCAGAAGTTAGATCAGATGGCAAATTGGATTTGGTGCTAGGTCTTTCCCTTTAGGTTTTACCCCAACAATGTTTTCATTAGTTTCGCTCACTCTCGAAATCAAGCATTTTACAGCAGGTTGGAGCAGCCTGTATCTCAGCACAGGAATAAGGTAGGGAAGAATTCTAAGGATCATTTTGACTGCCTCCAGAAGTTAGATCAGATGGCAAATTGGATTTGGTGCTAGGTCTTTCCCTTTAGGTTTTACCCCAACAATGTTTTCATTAGTTTCGCTCACTCTCGAAATCAAGCATTTTACAGCAGGTTGGAGCAGCCTGTATCTCAGCACAGGAATAAGGTAGGGAAGAATTCTAAGGGTCATTTTGACTGCCTCCAGAAGTTAGATCAGATGGCAAATTGGATTTGGTGCTAGGTCTTTCCCTTTAGGTTTTACCCCAACAATGTTTTCATTAGTTTCGCTCACTCTCGAAATCAAGCATTTTACAGGAGGTTGGAGCAGCCTGTATCTCAGCACAGGAATAAGGTAGGGAAGAATTCTAAGGCTCATTTTGACTGCCTCCAGAAGTTAGATCAGATGGCAAATTGGATTTGGTGCTAGGTCTTTCCCTTTAGGTTTTACCCCAACAATGTTTTCATTAGTTTCGCTCACTCTCGAAATCAAGCATTTTACAGCAGGTTGGAGCAGCCTGTATCTCAGCACAGGAATAAGGTAGGGAAGAATTCTAAGGATCATTTTGACTGCCTCCAGAAGTTAGATCAGATGGCAAATTGGATTTGGTGCTAGGTCTTTCCCTTTAGGTTTTACCCCAACAATGTTTTCATTAGTTTCGCTCACTCTCGAAATCAAGCATTTTACAGCAGGTTGGAGCAGCCTGTATCTCAGCACAGGAATAAGGTAGGGAAGAATTCTAAGGCTCATTTTGACTGCCTCCAGAAGTTAGATCAGATGGCAAATTGGATTTGGTGCTAGGTCTTTCCCTTTAGGTTTTACCCCAACAATGTTTTCATTAGTTTCGCTCACTCTCGAAATCAAGCATTTTACAGCAGGTTGGAGCAGCCTGTATCTCAGCACAGGAATAAGGTAGGGAAGAATTCTAAGGGTCATTTTGACTGCCTCCAGAAGTTAGATCAGATGGCAAATTGGATTTGGTGCTAGGTCTTTCCCTTTAGGTTTTACCCCAACAATGTTTTCATTAGTTTCGCTCACTCTCGAAATCAAGCATTTTACAGCAGGTTGGAGCAGCCTGTATCTCAGCACAGGAATAAGGTAGGGAAGAATTCTAAGGCTCATTTTGACTGCCTCCAGAAGTTAGATCAGATGGCAAATTGGATTTGGTGCTAGGTCTTTCCCTTTAGGTTTTACCCCAACAATGTTTTCATTAGTTTCGCTCACTCTCGAAATCAAGCATTTTACAGCAGGTTGGAGCAGCCTGTATCTCAGCACAGGAATAAGGTAGGGAAGAATTCTAAGGCTCATTTTGACTGCCTCCAGAAGTTAGATCAGATGGCAAATTGGATTTGGTGCTAGGTCTTTCCCTTTAGGTTTTACCCCAACAATGTTTTCATTAGTTTCGCTCACTCTCGAAATCAAGCATTTTACAGCAGGTTGGAGCAGCCTGTATCTCAGCACAGGAATAAGGTAGGGAAGAATTCTAAGGCTCATTTTGACTGCCTCCAGAAGTTAGATCAGATGGCAAATTGGATTTGGTGCTAGGTCTTTCCCTTTAGGTTTTACCCCAACAATGTTTTCATTAGTTTCGCTCACTCTCGAAATCAAGCATTTTACAGCAGGTTGGAGCAGCCTGTATCTCAGCACAGGAATAAGGTAGGGAAGAATTCTAAGGCTCATTTTGACTGCCTCCAGAAGTTAGATCAGATTGCAAATTGGATTTGGTGCTAGGTCTTTCCCTTTAGGTTTTACCCCAACAATGTTTTCATTAGTTTCGCTCACTCTCGAAATCAAGCATTTTACAGCAGGTTGGAGCAGCCTGTATCTCAGCACAGGAATAAGGTAGGGAAGAATTCTAAGGCTCATTTTGACTGCCTCCAGAAGTTAGATCAGATGGCAAATTGGATTTGGTGCTAGGTCTTTCCCTTTAGGTTTTACCCCAACAATGTTTTCATTAGTTTCGCTCACTCTCGAAATCAAGCATTTTACAGCAGGTTGGAGCAGCCTGTATCTCAGCACAGGAATAAGGTAGGGAAGAATTCTAAGGCTCATTTTGACTGCCTCCAGAAGTTAGATCAGATGGCAAATTGGATTTGGTGCTAGGTCTTTCCCTTTAGGTTTTACCCCAACAATGTTTTCATTAGTTTCGCTCACTCTCGAAATCAAGCATTTTACAGCAGGTTGGAGCAGCCTGTATCTCAGCACAGGAATAAGGTAGGGAAGAATTCTAAGGCTCATTTTGACTGCCTCCAGAAGTTAGATCAGATGGCAAATTGGATTTGGTGCTAGGTCTTTCCCTTTAGGTTTTACCCCAACAATGTTTTCATTAGTTTCGCACACTCTCGAAATCAAGCATTTTACAGCAGGTTGGAGCAGCCTGTATCTCAGCACAGGAATAAGGTAGGGAAGAATTCTAAGGCTCATTTTGACTGCCTCCAGAAGTTAGATCAGATGGCAAATTGGATTTGGTGCTAGGTCTTTCCCTTTAGGTTTTACCCCAACAATGTTTTCATTAGTTTCGCTCACTCTCGAAATCAAGCATTTTACAGCAGGTTGGAGCAGCCTGTATCTCAGCACAGGAATAAGGTAGGGAAGAATTCTAAGGATCATTTTGACTGCCTCCAGAAGTTAGATCAGATGGCAAATTGGATTTGGTGCTAGGTCTTTCCCTTTAGGTTTTACCCCAACAATGTTTTCATTAGTTTCGCTCACTCTCGAAATCAAGCATTTTACAGCAGGTTGGAGCAGCCTGTATCTCAGCACAGGAATAAGGTAGGGAAGAATTCAAATGCTCATTTTGACTGCGTCCAGAAGTTAGATCAGACGGCAAATTGGATTTGGTGCTAGGTCTTTCCCTTTAGGTTTTACCCCAACAATGTTTTCATTAGTTTCGCTCACTCTCGAAATCAAGCATTTTACAGCAGGTTGGAGCAGCCTGTATCTCAGCACAGGAATAAGGTAGGGAAGAATTCTAAGGGTCATTTTGACTGCCTCCAGAAGTTAGATCAGATGGCAAATTGGATTTGGTGCTAGGTCTTTCCCTTTAGGTTTTACCCCAACAATGTTTTCATTAGTTTCGCTCACTCTCGAAATCAAGCATTTTACAGCAGGTTGGAGCAGCCTGTATCTCAGCACAGGAATAAGGTAGGGAAGAATTCTAAGGCTCATTTTGACTGCCTCCAGAAGTTAGATCAGATGGCAAATTGGATTTGGTGCTAGGTCTTTCCCTTTAGGTTTTACCCCAACAATGTTTTCATTAGTTTCGCTCACTCTCGAAATCAAGCATTTTACAGCAGGTTGGAGCAGCCTGTATCTCAGCACAGGAATAAGGTAGGGAAGAATTCTAAGGCTCATTTTGACTGCCTCCAGAAGTTAGATCAGATGGCAAATTGGATTTGGTGCTAGGTCTTTCCCTTTAGGTTTTACCCCAACAATGTTTTCATTAGTTTCGCTCACTCTCGAAATCAAGCATTTTACAGCAGGTTGGAGCAGCCTGTATCTCAGCACAGGAATAAGGTAGGGAAGAATTCTAAGGATCATTTTGACTGCCTCCAGAAGTTAGATCAGATGGCAAATTGGATTTGGTGCTAGGTCTTTCCCTTTAGGTTTTACCCCAACAATGTTTTCATTAGTTTCGCACACTCTCGAAATCAAGCATTTTACAGCAGGTTGGAGCAGCCTGTATCTCAGCACAGGAATAAGGTAGGGAAGAATTCTAAGGGTCATTTTGACTGCCTCCAGAAGTTAGATCAGATGGCAAATTGGATTTGGTGCTAGGTCTTTCCCTTTAGGTTTTACCCCAACAATGTTTTCATTAGTTTCGCTCACTCTCGAAATCAAGCATTTTACAGCAGGTTGGAGCAGCCTGTATCTCAGCACAGGAATAAGGTAGGGAAGAATTCTAAGGATCATTTTGACTGCCTCCAGAAGTTAGATCAGATGGCAAATTGGATTTGGTGCTAGGTCTTTCCCTTTAGGTTTTACCCCAACAATGTTTTCATTAGTTTCGCTCACTCTCGAAATCAAGCATTTTACAGCAGGTTGGAGCAGCCTGTATCTCAGCACAGGAATAAGGTAGGGAAGAATTCAAATGCTCATTTTGACTGCGTCCAGAAGTTAGATCAGACGGCAAATTGGATTTGGTGCTAGGTCTTTCCCTTTAGGTTTTACCCCAACAATGTTTTCATTAGTTTCGCTCACTCTCGAAATCAAGCATTTTACAGCAGGTTGGAGCAGCCTGTATCTCAGCACAGGAATAAGGTAGGGAAGAATTCTAAGGCTCATTTTGACTGCCTCCAGAAGTTAGATCAGATGGCAAATTGGATTTGGTGCTAGGTCTTTCCCTTTAGGTTTTACCCCAACAATGTTTTCATTAGTTTCGCTCACTCTCGAAATCAAGCATTTTACAGCAGGTTGGAGCAGCCTGTATCTCAGCACAGGAATAAGGTAGGGAAGAATTCTAAGGCTCATTTTGACTGCCTCCAGAAGTTAGATCAGATGGCAAATTGGATTTGGTGCTAGGTCTTTCCCTTTAGGTTTTACCCCAACAATGTTTTCATTAGTTTCGCTCACTCTCGAAATCAAGCATTTTACAGCAGGTTGGAGCAGCCTGTATCTCAGCACAGGAATAAGGTAGGGAAGAATTCTAAGGCTCATTTTGACTGCCTCCAGAAGTTAGATCAGATGGCAAATTGGATTTGGTGCTAGGTCTTTCCCTTTAGGTTTTACCCCAACAATGTTTTCATTAGTTTCGCTCACTCTCGAAATCAAGCATTTTACAGCAGGTTGGAGCAGCCTGTATCTCAGCACAGGAATAAGGTAGGGAAGAATTCTAAGGATCATTTTGACTGCCTCCAGAAGTTAGATCAGATGGCAAATTGGATTTGGTGCTAGGTCTTTCCCTTTAGGTTTTACCCCAACAATGTTTTCATTAGTTTCGCTCACTCTCGAAATCAAGCATTTTACAGCAGGTTGGAGCAGCCTGTATCTCAGCACAGGAATAAGGTAGGGAAGAATTCTAAGGGTCATTTTGACTGCCTCCAGAAGTTAGATCAGATGGCAAATTGGATTTGGTGCTAGGTCTTTCCCTTTAGGTTTTACCCCAACAATGTTTTCATTAGTTTCGCTCACTCTCGAAATCAAGCATTTTACAGCAGGTTGGAGCAGCCTGTATCTCAGCACAGGAATAAGGTAGGGAAGAATTCTAAGGCTCATTTTGACTGCCTCCAGAAGTTAGATCAGATGGCAAATTGGATTTGGTGCTAGGTCTTTCCCTTTAGGTTTTACCCCAACAATGTTTTCATTAGTTTCGCTCACTCTCGAAATCAAGCATTTTACAGCAGGTTGGAGCAGCCTGTATCTCAGCACAGGAATAAGGTAGGGAAGAATTCTAAGGCTCATTTTGACTGCCTCCAGAAGTTAGATCAGATGGCAAATTGGATTTGGTGCTAGGTCTTTCCCTTTAGGTTTTACCCCAACAATGTTTTCATTAGTTTCGCTCACTCTCGAAATCAAGCATTTTACAGCAGGTTGGAGCAGCCTGTATCTCAGCACAGGAATAAGGTAGGGAAGAATTCTAAGGCTCATTTTGACTGCCTCCAGAAGTTAGATCAGATGGCAAATTGGATTTGGTGCTAGGTCTTTCCCTTTAGGTTTTACCCCAACAATGTTTTCATTAGTTTCGCTCACTCTCGAAATCAAGCATTTTACAGCAGGTTGGAGCAGCCTGTATCTCAGCACAGGAATAAGGTAGGGAAGAATTCTAAGGCTCATTTTGACTGCCTCCAGAAGTTAGATCAGATGGCAAATTGGATTTGGTGCTAGGTCTTTCCCTTTAGGTTTTACCCCAACAATGTTTTCATTAGTTTCGCTCACTCTCGAAATCAAGCATTTTACAGCAGGTTGGAGCAGCCTGTATCTCAGCACAGGAATAAGGTAGGGAAGAATTCTAAGGCTCATTTTGACTGCCTCCAGAAGTTAGATCAGATGGCAAATTGGATTTGGTGCTAGGTCTTTCCCTTTAGGTTTTACCCCAACAATGTTTTCATTAGTTTCGCTCACTCTCGAAATCAAGCATTTTACAGCAGGTTGGAGCAGCCTGTATCTCAGCACAGGAATAAGGTAGGGAAGAATTCTAAGGCTCATTTTGACTGCCTCCAGAAGTTAGATCAGATGGCAAATTGGATTTGGTGCTAGGTCTTTCCCTTTAGGTTTTACCCCAACAATGTTTTCATTAGTTTCGCTCACTCTCGAAATCAAGCATTTTACAGCAGGTTGGAGCAGCCTGTATCTCAGCACAGGAATAAGGTAGGGAAGAATTCTAAGGCTCATTTTGACTGCCTCCAGAAGTTAGATCAGATGGCAAATTGGATTTGGTGCTAGGTCTTTCCCTTTAGGTTTTACCCCAACAATGTTTTCATTAGTTTCGCTCACTCTCGAAATCAAGCATTTTACAGCAGGTTGGAGCAGCCTGTATCTCAGCACAGGAATAAGGTAGGGAAGAATTCTAAGGCTCATTTTGACTGCCTCCAGAAGTTAGATCAGATGGCAAATTGGATTTGGTGCTAGGTCTTTCCCTTTAGGTTTTACCCCAACAATGTTTTCATTAGTTTCGCTCACTCTCGAAATCAAGCATTTTACAGCAGGTTGGAGCAGCCTGTATCTCAGCACAGGAATAAGGTAGGGAAGAATTCTAAGGATCATTTTGACTGCCTCCAGAAGTTAGATCAGATGGCAAATTGGATTTGGTGCTAGGTCTTTCCCTTTAGGTTTTACCCCAACAATGTTTTCATTAGTTTCGCTCACTCTCGAAATCAAGCATTTTACAGCAGGTTGGAGCAGCCTGTATCTCAGCACAGGAATAAGGTAGGGAAGAATTCTAAGGATCATTTTGACTGCCTCCAGAAGTTAGATCAGATGGCAAATTGGATTTGGTGCTAGGTCTTTCCCTTTAGGTTTTACCCCAACAATGTTTTCATTAGTTTCGCTCACTCTCGAAATCAAGCATTTTACAGCAGGTTGGAGCAGCCTGTATCTCAGCACAGGAATAAGGTAGGGAAGAATTCTAAGGGTCATTTTGACTGCCTCCAGAAGTTAGATCAGATGGCAAATTGGATTTGGTGCTAGGTCTTTCCCTTTAGGTTTTACCCCAACAATGTTTTCATTAGTTTCGCTCACTCTCGAAATCAAGCATTTTACAGGAGGTTGGAGCAGCCTGTATCTCAGCACAGGAATAAGGTAGGGAAGAATTCTAAGGCTCATTTTGACTGCCTCCAGAAGTTAGATCAGATGGCAAATTGGATTTGGTGCTAGGTCTTTCCCTTTAGGTTTTACCCCAACAATGTTTTCATTAGTTTCGCTCACTCTCGAAATCAAGCATTTTACAGCAGGTTGGAGCAGCCTGTATCTCAGCACAGGAATAAGGTAGGGAAGAATTCTAAGGATCATTTTGACTGCCTCCAGAAGTTAGATCAGATGGCAAATTGGATTTGGTGCTAGGTCTTTCCCTTTAGGTTTTACCCCAACAATGTTTTCATTAGTTTCGCTCACTCTCGAAATCAAGCATTTTACAGCAGGTTGGAGCAGCCTGTATCTCAGCACAGGAATAAGGTAGGGAAGAATTCTAAGGGTCATTTTGACTGCCTCCAGAAGTTAGATCAGATGGCAAATTGGATTTGGTGCTAGGTCTTTCCCTTTAGGTTTTACCCCAACAATGTTTTCATTAGTTTCGCTCACTCTCGAAATCAAGCATTTTACAGCAGGTTGGAGCAGCCTGTATCTCAGCACAGGAATAAGGTAGGGAAGAATTCTAAGGCTCATTTTGACTGCCTCCAGAAGTTAGATCAGATGGCAAATTGGATTTGGTGCTAGGTCTTTCCCTTTAGGTTTTACCCCAACAATGTTTTCATTAGTTTCGCTCACTCTCGAAATCAAGCATTTTACAGCAGGTTGGAGCAGCCTGTATCTCAGCACAGGAATAAGGTAGGGAAGAATTCTAAGGCTCATTTTGACTGCCTCCAGAAGTTAGATCAGATGGCAAATTGGATTTGGTGCTAGGTCTTTCCCTTTAGGTTTTACCCCAACAATGTTTTCATTAGTTTCGCTCACTCTCGAAATCAAGCATTTTACAGCAGGTTGGAGCAGCCTGTATCTCAGCACAGGAATAAGGTAGGGAAGAATTCTAAGGCTCATTTTGACTGCCTCCAGAAGTTAGATCAGATGGCAAATTGGATTTGGTGCTAGGTCTTTCCCTTTAGGTTTTACCCCAACAATGTTTTCATTAGTTTCGCTCACTCTCGAAATCAAGCATTTTACAGCAGGTTGGAGCAGCCTGTATCTCAGCACAGGAATAAGGTAGGGAAGAATTCTAAGGCTCATTTTGACTGCCTCCAGAAGTTAGATCAGATGGCAAATTGGATTTGGTGCTAGGTCTTTCCCTTTAGGTTTTACCCCAACAATGTTTTCATTAGTTTCGCTCACTCTCGAAATCAAGCATTTTACAGCAGGTTGGAGCAGCCTGTATCTCAGCACAGGAATAAGGTAGGGAAGAATTCTAAGGCTCATTTTGACTGCCTCCAGAAGTTAGATCAGATGGCAAATTGGATTTGGTGCTAGGTCTTTCCCTTTAGGTTTTACCCCAACAATGTTTTCATTAGTTTCGCTCACTCTCGAAATCAAGCATTTTACAGCAGGTTGGAGCAGCCTGTATCTCAGCACAGGAATAAGGTAGGGAAGAATTCTAAGGCTCATTTTGACTGCCTCCAGAAGTTAGATCAGATGGCAAATTGGATTTGGTGCTAGGTCTTTCCCTTTAGGTTTTACCCCAACAATGTTTTCATTAGTTTCGCTCACTCTCGAAATCAAGCATTTTACAGCAGGTTGGAGCAGCCTGTATCTCAGCACAGGAATAAGGTAGGGAAGAATTCTAAGGGTCATTTTGACTGCCTCCAGAAGTTAGATCAGATGGCAAATTGGATTTGGTGCTAGGTCTTTCCCTTTAGGTTTTACCCCAACAATGTTTTCATTAGTTTCGCTCACTCTCGAAATCAAGCATTTTACAGCAGGTTGGAGCAGCCTGTATCTCAGCACAGGAATAAGGTAGGGAAGAATTCTAAGGGTCATTTTGACTGCCTCCAGAAGTTAGATCAGATGGCAAATTGGATTTGGTGCTAGGTCTTTCCCTTTAGGTTTTACCCCAACAATGTTTTCATTAGTTTCGCTCACTCTCGAAATCAAGCATTTTACAGCAGGTTGGAGCAGCCTGTATCTCAGCACAGGAATAAGGTAGGGAAGAATTCTAAGGCTCATTTTGACTGCCTCCAGAAGTTAGATCAGATGGCAAATTGGATTTGGTGCTAGGTCTTTCCCTTTAGGTTTTACCCCAACAATGTTTTCATTAGTTTCGCTCACTCTCGAAATCAAGCATTTTACAGCAGGTTGGAGCAGCCTGTATCTCAGCACAGGAATAAGGTAGGGAAGAATTCTAAGGCTCATTTTGACTGCCTCCAGAAGTTAGATCAGATGGCAAATTGGATTTGGTGCTAGGTCTTTCCCTTTAGGTTTTACCCCAACAATGTTTTCATTAGTTTCGCTCACTCTCGAAATCAAGCATTTTACAGCAGGTTGGAGCAGCCTGTATCTCAGCACAGGAATAAGGTAGGGAAGAATTCTAAGGATCATTTTGACTGCCTCCAGAAGTTAGATCAGATGGCAAATTGGATTTGGTGCTAGGTCTTTCCCTTTAGGTTTTACCCCAACAATGTTTTCATTAGTTTCGCACACTCTCGAAATCAAGCATTTTACAGCAGGTTGGAGCAGCCTGTATCTCAGCACAGGAATAAGGTAGGGAAGAATTCTAAGGCTCATTTTGACTGCCTCCAGAAGTTAGATCAGATGGCAAATTGGATTTGGTGCTAGGTCTTTCCCTTTAGGTTTTACCCCAACAATGTTTTCATTAGTTTCGCTCACTCTCGAAATCAAGCATTTTACAGCAGGTTGGAGCAGCCTGTATCTCAGCACAGGAATAAGGTAGGGAAGAATTCTAAGGATCATTTTGACTGCCTCCAGAAGTTAGATCAGATGGCAAATTGGATTTGGTGCTAGGTCTTTCCCTTTAGGTTTTACCCCAACAATGTTTTCATTAGTTTCGCTCACTCTCGAAATCAAGCATTTTACAGCAGGTTGGAGCAGCCTGTATCTCAGCACAGGAATAAGGTAGGGAAGAATTCTAAGGCTCATTTTGACTGCCTCCAGAAGTTAGATCAGATGGCAAATTGGATTTGGTGCTAGGTCTTTCCCTTTAGGTTTTACCCCAACAATGTTTTCATTAGTTTCGCTCACTCTCGAAATCAAGCATTTTACAGCAGGTTGGAGCAGCCTGTATCTCAGCACAGGAATAAGGTAGGGAAGAATTCTAAGGCTCATTTTGACTGCCTCCAGAAGTTAGATCAGATGGCAAATTGGATTTGGTGCTAGGTCTTTCCCTTTAGGTTTTACCCCAACAATGTTTTCATTAGTTTCGCTCACTCTCGAAATCAAGCATTTTACAGCAGGTTGGAGCAGCCTGTATCTCAGCACAGGAATAAGGTAGGGAAGAATTCTAAGGCTCATTTTGACTGCCTCCAGAAGTTAGATCAGATGGCAAATTGGATTTGGTGCTAGGTCTTTCCCTTTAGGTTTTACCCCAACAATGTTTTCATTAGTTTCGCTCACTCTCGAAATCAAGCATTTTACAGCAGGTTGGAGCAGCCTGTATCTCAGCACAGGAATAAGGTAGGGAAGAATTCTAAGGATCATTTTGACTGCCTCCAGAAGTTAGATCAGATGGCAAATTGGATTTGGTGCTAGGTCTTTCCCTTTAGGTTTTACCCCAACAATGTTTTCATTAGTTTCGCACACTCTCGAAATCAAGCATTTTACAGCAGTTTGGAGCAGCCTGTATCTCAGCACAGGAATAAGGTAGGGAAGAATTCTAAGGCTCATTTTGACTGCCTCCAGAAGTTAGATCAGATGGCAAATTGGATTTGGTGCTAGGTCTTTCCCTTTAGGTTTTACCCCAACAATGTTTTCATTAGTTTCGCTCACTCTCGAAATCAAGCATTTTACAGCAGGTTGGAGCAGCCTGTATCTCAGCACAGGAATAAGGTAGGGAAGAATTCTAAGGATCATTTTGACTGCCTCCAGAAGTTAGATCAGATGGCAAATTGGATTTGGTGCTAGGTCTTTCCCTTTAGGTTTTACCCCAACAATGTTTTCATTAGTTTCGCTCACTCTCGAAATCAAGCATTTTACAGCAGGTTGGAGCAGCCTGTATCTCAGCACAGGAATAAGGTAGGGAAGAATTCAAATGCTCATTTTGACTGCGTCCAGAAGTTAGATCAGACGGCAAATTGGATTTGGTGCTAGGTCTTTCCCTTTAGGTTTTACCCCAACAATGTTTTCATTAGTTTCGCTCACTCTCGAAATCAAGCATTTTACAGCAGGTTGGAGCAGCCTGTATCTCAGCACAGGAATAAGGTAGGGAAGAATTCTAAGGCTCATTTTGACTGCCTCCAGAAGTTAGATCAGATGGCAAATTGGATTTGGTGCTAGGTCTTTCCCTTTAGGTTTTACCCCAACAATGTTTTCATTAGTTTCGCTCACTCTCGAAATCAAGCATTTTACAGCAGGTTGGAGCAGCCTGTATCTCAGCACAGGAATAAGGTAGGGAAGAATTCTAAGGCTCATTTTGACTGCCTCCAGAAGTTAGATCAGATGGCAAATTGGATTTGGTGCTAGGTCTTTCCCTTTAGGTTTTACCCCAACAATGTTTTCATTAGTTTCGCTCACTCTCGAAATCAAGCATTTTACAGCAGGTTGGAGCAGCCTGTATCTCAGCACAGGAATAAGGTAGGGAAGAATTCTAAGGCTCATTTTGACTGCCTCCAGAAGTTAGATCAGATGGCAAATTGGATTTGGTGCTAGGTCTTTCCCTTTAGGTTTTACCCCAACAATGTTTTCATTAGTTTCGCTCACTCTCGAAATCAAGCATTTTACAGCAGGTTGGAGCAGCCAGTATCTCAGCACAGGAATAAGGTAGGGAAGAATTCTAAGGCTCATTTTGACTGCCTCCAGAAGTTAGATCAGATGGCAAATTGGATTTGGTGCTAGGTCTTTCCCTTTAGGTTTTACCCCAACAATGTTTTCATTAGTTTCGCTCACTCTCGAAATCAAGCATTTTACAGCAGGTTGGAGCAGCCTGTATCTCAGCACAGGAATAAGGTAGGGAAGAATTCTAAGGCTCATTTTGACTGCCTCCAGAAGTTAGATCAGATGGCAAATTGGATTTGGTGCTAGGTCTTTCCCTTTAGGTTTTACCCCAACAATGTTTTCATTAGTTTCGCTCACTCTCGAAATCAAGCATTTTACAGCAGGTTGGAGCAGCCTGTATCTCAGCACAGGAATAAGGTAGGGAAGAATTCTAAGGATCATTTTGACTGCCTCCAGAAGTTAGATCAGATGGCAAATTGGATTTGGTGCTAGGTCTTTCCCTTTAGGTTTTACCCCAACAATGTTTTCATTAGTTTCGCTCACTCTCGAAATCAAGCATTTTACAGCAGGTTGGAGCAGCCTGTATCTCAGCACAGGAATAAGGTAGGGAAGAATTCTAAGGCTCATTTTGACTGCCTCCAGAAGTTAGATCAGATGGCAAATTGGATTTGGTGCTAGGTCTTTCCCTTTAGGTTTTACCCCAACAATGTTTTCATTAGTTTCGCTCACTCTCGAAATCAAGCATTTTACAGCAGGTTGGAGCAGCCTGTATCTCAGCACAGGAATAAGGTAGGGAAGAATTCTAAGGCTCATTTTGACTGCCTCCAGAAGTTAGATCAGATGGCAAATTGGATTTGGTGCTAGGTCTTTCCCTTTAGGTTTTACCCCAACAATGTTTTCATTAGTTTCGCTCACTCTCGAAATCAAGCATTTTACAGCAGGTTGGAGCAGCCTGTATCTCAGCACAGGAATAAGGTAGGGAAGAATTCTAAGGCTCATTTTGACTGCCTCCAGAAGTTAGATCAGATGGCAAATTGGATTTGGTGCTAGGTCTTTCCCTTTAGGTTTTACCC
This sequence comes from Melanerpes formicivorus, assembly GCF_026170545.1. Taxonomy (NCBI): domain Eukaryota; kingdom Metazoa; phylum Chordata; class Aves; order Piciformes; family Picidae; genus Melanerpes; species Melanerpes formicivorus. The sequence goes on from NW_027144927.1 coordinate 23,917, forward strand.
CAACAATGTTTTCATTAGTTTCGCTCACTCTCGAAATCAAGCATTTTACAGCAGGTTGGAGCAGCCTGTATCTCAGCACAGGAATAAGGTAGGGAAGAATTCTAAGGCTCATTTTGACTGCCTCCAGAAGTTAGATCAGATGGCAAATTGGATTTGGTGCTAGGTCTTTCCCTTTAGGTTTTACCCCAACAATGTTTTCATTAGTTTCGCTCACTCTCGAAATCAAGCATTTTACAGCAGGTTGGAGCAGCCTGTATCTCAGCACAGGAATAAGGTAGGGAAGAATTCTAAGGCTCATTTTGACTGCCTCCAGAAGTTAGATCAGACGGCAAATTGGATTTGGTGCTAGGTCTTTCCCTTTAGGTTTTACCCCAACAATGTTTTCATTAGTTTCGCTCACTCTCGAAATCAAGCATTTTACAGCAGGTTGGAGCAGCCTGTATCTCAGCACAGGAATAAGGTAGGGAAGAATTCTAAGGCTCATTTTGACTGCCTCCAGAAGTTAGATCAGATGGCAAATTGGATTTGGTGCTAGGTCTTTCCCTTTAGGTTTTACCCCAACAATGTTTTCATTAGTTTCGCTCACTCTCGAAATCAAGCATTTTACAGGAGGTTGGAGCAGCCTGTATCTCAGCACAGGAATAAGGTAGGGAAGAATTCTAAGGCTCATTTTGACTGCCTCCAGAAGTTAGATCAGATGGCAAATTGGATTTGGTGCTAGGTCTTTCCCTTTAGGTTTTACCCCAACAATGTTTTCATTAGTTTCGCTCACTCTCGAAATCAAGCATTTTACAGCAGGTTGGAGCAGCCTGTATCTCAGCACAGGAATAAGGTAGGGAAGAATTCAAATGCTCATTTTGACTGCCTCCAGAAGTTAGATCAGATGGCAAATTGGATTTGGTGCTAGGTCTTTCCCTTTATGTTTTACCCCAACAATGTTTTCATTAGTTTCGCTCACTCTCGAAATCAAGCATTTTACAGCAGGTTGGAGCAGCCTGTATCTCAGCACAGGAATAAGGTAGGGAAGAATTCTAAGGCTCATTTTGACTGCCTCCAGAAGTTAGATCAGATGGCAAATTGGATTTGGTGCTAGGTCTTTCCCTTTAGGTTTTACCCCAACAATGTTTTCATTAGTTTCGCTCACTCTCGAAATCAAGCATTTTACAGCAGGTTGGAGCAGCCTGTATCTCAGCACAGGAATAAGGTAGGGAAGAATTCTAAGGATCATTTTGACTGCCTCCAGAAGTTAGATCAGATGGCAAATTGGATTTGGTGCTAGGTCTTTCCCTTTAGGTTTTACCCCAACAATGTTTTCATTAGTTTCGCTCACTCTCGAAATCAAGCATTTTACAGCAGGTTGGAGCAGCCTGTATCTCAGCACAGGAATAAGGTAGGGAAGAATTCTAAGGCTCATTTTGACTGCCTCCAGAAGTTAGATCAGATGGCAAATTGGATTTGGTGCTAGGTCTTTCCCTTTAGGTTTTACCCCAACAATGTTTTCATTAGTTTCGCTCACTCTCGAAATCAAGCATTTTACAGCAGGTTGGAGCAGCCTGTATCTCAGCACAGGAATAAGGTAGGGAAGAATTCTAAGGATCATTTTGACTGCCTCCAGAAGTTAGATCAGATGGCAAATTGGATTTGGTGCTAGGTCTTTCCCTTTAGGTTTTACCCCAACAATGTTTTCATTAGTTTCGCACACTCTCGAAATCAAGCATTTTACAGCAGGTTGGAGCAGCCTGTATCTCAGCACAGGAATAAGGTAGGGAAGAATTCTAAGGCTCATTTTGACTGCCTCCAGAAGTTAGATCAGATGGCAAATTGGATTTGGTGCTAGGTCTTTCCCTTTAGGTTTTACCCCAACAATGTTTTCATTAGTTTCGCTCACTCTCGAAATCAAGCATTTTACAGCAGGTTGGAGCAGCCTGTATCTCAGCACAGGAATAAGGTAGGGAAGAATTCTAAGGATCATTTTGACTGCCTCCAGAAGTTAGATCAGATGGCAAATTGGATTTGGTGCTAGGTCTTTCCCTTTAGGTTTTACCCCAACAATGTTTTCATTAGTTTCGCTCACTCTCGAAATCAAGCATTTTACAGCAGGTTGGAGCAGCCTGTATCTCAGCACAGGAATAAGGTAGGGAAGAATTCTAAGGCTCATTTTGACTGCCTCCAGAAGTTAGATCAGACGGCAAATTGGATTTGGTGCTAGGTCTTTCCCTTTAGGTTTTACCCCAACAATGTTTTCATTAGTTTCGCTCACTCTCGAAATCAAGCATTTTACAGCAGGTTGGAGCAGCCTGTATCTCAGCACAGGAATAAGGTAGGGAAGAATTCTAAGGCTCATTTTGACTGCCTCCAGAAGTTAGATCAGATGGCAAATTGGATTTGGTGCTAGGTCTTTCCCTTTAGGTTTTACCCCAACAATGTTTTCATTAGTTTCGCTCACTCTCGAAATCAAGCATTTTACAGCAGGTTGGAGCAGCCTGTATCTCAGCACAGGAATAAGGTAGGGAAGAATTCTAAGGCTCATTTTGACTGCCTCCAGAAGTTAGATCAGATGGCAAATTGGATTTGGTGCTAGGTCTTTCCCTTTAGGTTTTACCCCAACAATGTTTTCATTAGTTTCGCTCACTCTCGAAATCAAGCATTTTACAGCAGGTTGGAGCAGCCTGTATCTCAGCACAGGAATAAGGTAGGGAAGAATTCTAAGGCTCATTTTGACTGCCTCCAGAAGTTAGATCAGATGGCAAATTGGATTTGGTGCTAGGTCTTTCCCTTTAGGTTTTACCCCAACAATGTTTTCATTAGTTTCGCTCACTCTCGAAATCAAGCATTTTACAGCAGGTTGGAGCAGCCAGTATCTCAGCACAGGAATAAGGTAGGGAAGAATTCTAAGGCTCATTTTTGACTGCCTCCAGAAGTTAGATCAGATGGCAAATTGGATTTGGTGCTAGGTCTTTCCCTTTAGGTTTTACCCCAACAATGTTTTCATTAGTTTCGCTCACTCTCGAAATCAAGCATTTTACAGCAGGTTGGAGCAGCCTGTATCTCAGCACAGGAATAAGGTAGGGAAGAATTCTAAGGCTCATTTTGACTGCCTCCAGAAGTTAGATCAGATGGCAAATTGGATTTGGTGCTAGGTCTTTCCCTTTAGGTTTTACCCCAACAATGTTTTCATTAGTTTCGCTCACTCTCGAAATCAAGCATTTTACAGCAGGTTGGAGCAGCCTGTATCTCAGCACAGGAATAAGGTAGGGAAGAATTCTAAGGATCATTTTGACTGCCTCCAGAAGTTAGATCAGATGGCAAATTGGATTTGGTGCTAGGTCTTTCCCTTTAGGTTTTACCCCAACAATGTTTTCATTAGTTTCGCTCACTCTCGAAATCAAGCATTTTACAGCAGGTTGGAGCAGCCTGTATCTCAGCACAGGAATAAGGTAGGGAAGAATTCTAAGGCTCATTTTGACTGCCTCCAGAAGTTAGATCAGATGGCAAATTGGATTTGGTGCTAGGTCTTTCCCTTTAGGTTTTACCCCAACAATGTTTTCATTAGTTTCGCTCACTCTCGAAATCAAGCATTTTACAGCAGGTTGGAGCAGCCTGTATCTCAGCACAGGAATAAGGTAGGGAAGAATTCTAAGGCTCATTTTGACTGCCTCCAGAAGTTAGATCAGATGGCAAATTGGATTTGGTGCTAGGTCTTTCCCTTTAGGTTTTACCCCCAACAATGTTTTCATTAGTTTCGCTCACTCTCGAAATCAAGCATTTTACAGCAGGTTGGAGCAGCCTGTATCTCAGCACAGGAATAAGGTAGGGAAGAATTCTAAGGCTCATTTTGACTGCCTCCAGAAGTTAGATCAGATGGCAAATTGGATTTGGTGCTAGGTCTTTCCCTTTAGGTTTTACCCCAACAATGTTTTCATTAGTTTCGCTCACTCTCGAAATCAAGCATTTTACAGCAGGTTGGAGCAGCCTGTATCTCAGCACAGGAATAAGGTAGGGAAGAATTCTAAGGCTCATTTTGACTGCCTCCAGAAGTTAGATCAGATGGCAAATTGGATTTGGTGCTAGGTCTTTCCCTTTAGGTTTTACCCCAACAATGTTTTCATTAGTTTCGCTCACTCTCGAAATCAAGCATTTTACAGCAGGTTGGAGCAGCCTGTATCTCAGCACAGGAATAAGGTAGGGAAGAATTCTAAGGCTCATTTTGACTGCCTCCAGAAGTTAGATCAGACGGCAAATTGGATTTGGTGCTAGGTCTTTCCCTTTAGGTTTTACCCCAACAATGTTTTCATTAGTTTCGCTCACTCTCGAAATCAAGCATTTTACAGCAGGTTGGAGCAGCCTGTATCTCAGCACAGGAATAAGGTAGGGAAGAATTCTAAGGCTCATTTTGACTGCCTCCAGAAGTTAGATCAGATGGCAAATTGGATTTGGTGCTAGGTCTTTCCCTTTAGGTTTTACCCCAACAATGTTTTCATTAGTTTCGCTCACTCTCGAAATCAAGCATTTTACAGGAGGTTGGAGCAGCCTGTATCTCAGCACAGGAATAAGGTAGGGAAGAATTCTAAGGCTCATTTTGACTGCCTCCAGAAGTTAGATCAGATGGCAAATTGGATTTGGTGCTAGGTCTTTCCCTTTAGGTTTTACCCCAACAATGTTTTCATTAGTTTCGCTCACTCTCGAAATCAAGCATTTTACAGCAGGTTGGAGCAGCCTGTATCTCAGCACAGGAATAAGGTAGGGAAGAATTCAAATGCTCATTTTGACTGCCTCCAGAAGTTAGATCAGATGGCAAATTGGATTTGGTGCTAGGTCTTTCCCTTTAGGTTTTACCCCAACAATGTTTTCATTAGTTTTGCTCACTCTCGAAATCAAGCATTTTACAGCAGGTTGGAGCAGCCTGTATCTCAGCACAGGAATAAGGTAGGGAAGAATTCTAAGGCTCATTTTGACTGCCTCCAGAAGTTAGATCAGATGGCAAATTGGATTTGGTGCTAGGTCTTTCCCTTTAGGTTTTACCCCAACAATGTTTTCATTAGTTTCGCTCACTCTCGAAATCAAGCATTTTACAGCAGGTTGGAGCAGCCTGTATCTCAGCACAGGAATAAGGTAGGGAAGAATTCTAAGGCTCATTTTGACTGCCTCCAGAAGTTAGATCAGATGGCAAATTGGATTTGGTGCTAGGTCTTTCCCTTTAGGTTTTACCCCAACAATGTTTTCATTAGTTTCGCTCACTCTCGAAATCAAGCATTTTACAGCAGGTTGGAGCAGCCTGTATCTCAGCACAGGAATAAGGTAGGGAAGAATTCTAAGGCTCATTTTGACTGCCTCCAGAAGTTAGATCAGATGGCAAATTGGATTTGGTGCTAGGTCTTTCCCTTTAGGTTTTACCCCAACAATGTTTTCATTAGTTTCGCTCACTCTCGAAATCAAGCATTTTACAGCAGGTTGGAGCAGCCTGTATCTCAGCACAGGAATAAGGTAGGGAAGAATTCTAAGGATCATTTTGACTGCCTCCAGAAGTTAGATCAGATGGCAAATTGGATTTGGTGCTAGGTCTTTCCCTTTAGGTTTTACCCCAACAATGTTTTCATTAGTTTCGCTCACTCTGGAAATCAAGCATTTTACAGCAGGTTGGAGCAGCCTGTATCTCAGCACAGGAATAAGGTAGGGAAGAATTCTAAGGCTCATTTTGACTGCCTCCAGAAGTTAGATCAGATGGCAAATTGGATTTGGTGCTAGGTCTTTCCCTTTAGGTTTTACCCCAACAATGTTTTCATTAGTTTCGCACACTCTCGAAATCAAGCATTTTACAGCAGGTTGGAGCAGCCTGTATCTCAGCACAGGAATAAGGTAGGGAAGAATTCTAAGGCTCATTTTGACTGCCTCCAGAAGTTAGATCAGATGGCAAATTGGATTTGGTGCTAGGTCTTTCCCTTTAGGTTTTACCCCAACAATGTTTTCATTAGTTTCGCTCACTCTCGAAATCAAGCATTTTACAGCAGGTTGGAGCAGCCTGTATCTCAGCACAGGAATAAGGTAGGGAAGAATTCTAAGGCTCATTTTGACTGCCTCCAGAAGTTAGATCAGATGGCAAATTGGATTTGGTGCTAGGTCTTTCCCTTTAGGTTTTACCCCAACAATGTTTTCATTAGTTTCGCTCACTCTCGAAATCAAGCATTTTACAGCAGGTTGGAGCAGCCTGTATCTCAGCACAGGAATAAGGTAGGGAAGAATTCAAATGCTCATTTTGACTGCCTCCAGAAGTTAGATCAGATGGCAAATTGGATTTGGTGCTAGGTCTTTCCCTTTAGGTTTTACCCCAACAATGTTTTCATTAGTTTCGCTCACTCTCGAAATCAAGCATTTTACAGCAGGTTGGAGCAGCCTGTATCTCAGCACAGGAATAAGGTAGGGAAGAATTCTAAGGCTCATTTTGACTGCCTCCAGAAGTTAGATCAGATGGCAAATTGGATTTGGTGCTAGGTCTTTCCCTTTAGGTTTTACCCCAACAATGTTTTCATTAGTTTCGCTCACTCTCGAAATCAAGCATTTTACAGCAGGTTGGAGCAGCCTGTATCTCAGCACAGGAATAAGGTAGGGAAGAATTCTAAGGCTCATTTTGACTGCCTCCAG
>NW_027144928.1:0-30553 GCF_026170545.1 Melanerpes formicivorus
ATTTACAGCAGGTTGGAGCAGCCTGTATCTCAGCAGCAGGAATAAGGTAGGGAAGAATTCTAAGGCTCATTTTGACTGCCTCCAGAAGTTAGATCAGATGGCAAATTGGATTTGGTGCTAGGTCTTTCCCTTTAGGTTTTACCCCAACAATGTTTTCATTAGTTTCGCTCACTCTCGAAATCAAGCATTTTACAGCAGGTTGGAGCAGCCTGTATCTCAGCACAGGAATAAGGTAGGGAAGAATTCTAAGGCTCATTTTGACTGCCTCCAGAAGTTAGATCAGATGGCAAATTGGATTTGGTGCTAGGTCTTTCCCTTTAGGTTTTACCCCAACAATGTTTTCATTAGTTTCGCTCACTCTCGAAATCAAGCATTTTACAGCAGGTTGGAGCAGCCTGTATCTCAGCACAGGAATAAGGTAGGGAAGAATTCTAAGGCTCATTTTGACTGCCTCCAGAAGTTAGATCAGATGGCAAATTGGATTTGGTGCTAGGTCTTTCCCTTTAGGTTTTACCCCAACAATGTTTTCATTAGTTTCGCTCACTCTCGAAATCAAGCATTTTACAGCAGGTTGGAGCAGCCTGTATCTCAGCACAGGAATAAGGTAGGGAAGAATTCTAAGGCTCATTTTGACTGCCTCCAGAAGTTAGATCAGATGGCAAATTGGATTTGGTGCTAGGTCTTTCCCTTTAGGTTTTACCCCAACAATGTTTTCATTAGTTTCGCTCACTCTCGAAATCAAGCATTTTACAGCAGGTTGGAGCAGCCTGTATCTCAGCACAGGAATAAGGTAGGGAAGAATTCTAAGGCTCATTTTGACTGCCTCCAGAAGTTAGATCAGATGGCAAATTGGATTTGGTGCTAGGTCTTTCCCTTTAGGTTTTACCCCAACAATGTTTTCATTAGTTTCGCTCACTCTCGAAATCAAGCATTTTACAGCAGGTTGGAGCAGCCTGTATCTCAGCACAGGAATAAGGTAGGGAAGAATTCTAAGGCTCATTTTGACTGCCTCCAGAAGTTAGATCAGATGGCAAATTGGATTTGGTGCTAGGTCTTTCCCTTAGGTTTTACCCCCAACAATGTTTTCATTAGTTTCGCTCACTCTCGAAATCAAGCATTTTACAGCAGGTTGGAGCAGCCTGTATCTCAGCACAGGAATAAGGTAGGGAAGAATTCTAAGGATCATTTTGACTGCCTCCAGAAGTTAGATCAGATGGCAAATTGGATTTGGTGCTAGGTCTTTCCCTTTAGGTTTTACCCCAACAATGTTTTCATTAGTTTCGCTCACTCTCGAAATCAAGCATTTTACAGCAGGTTGGAGCAGCCTGTATCTCAGCACAGGAATAAGGTAGGGAAGAATTCTAAGGATCATTTTGACTGCCTCCAGAAGTTAGATCAGATGGCAAATTGGATTTGGTGCTAGGTCTTTCCCTTTAGGTTTTACCCCAACAATGTTTTCATTAGTTTCGCTCACTCTCGAAATCAAGCATTTTACAGCAGGTTGGAGCAGCCTGTATCTCAGCACAGGAATAAGGTAGGGAAGAATTCTAAGGCTCATTTTGACTGCCTCCAGAAGTTAGATCAGATGGCAAATTGGATTTGGTGCTAGGTCTTTCCTTTTAGGTTTTTACCCCAACAATGTTTTCATTAGTTTCGCTCACTCTCGAAATCAAGCATTTTACAGCAGGTTGGAGCAGCCTGTATCTCAGCACAGGAATAAGGTAGGGGAAGAATTCTAAGGCTCATTTTGACTGCCTCCAGAAGTTAGATCAGATGGCAAATTGGATTTGGTGCTAGGTCTTTCCCTTTAGGTTTTACCCCAACAATGTTTTCATTAGTTTCGCTCACTCTCGAAATCAAGCATTTTACAGCAGGTTGGAGCAGCCTGTATCTCAGCACAGGAATAAGGTAGGGAAGAATTCTAAGGCTCATTTTGACTGCCTCCAGAAGTTAGATCAGATGGCAAATTGGATTTGGTGCTAGGTCTTTCCCTTTAGGTTTTACCCCAACAATGTTTTCATTAGTTTCGCTCACTCTCGAAATCAAGCATTTTACAGCAGGTTGGAGCAGCCTGTATCTCAGCACAGGAATAAGGTAGGGAAGAATTCTAAGGCTCATTTTGACTGCCTCCAGAAGTTAGATCAGATGGCAAATTGGATTTGGTGCTAGGTCTTTCCCTTTAGGTTTTACCCCAACAATGTTTTCATTAGTTTCGCTCACTCTCGAAATCAAGCATTTTACAGCAGGTTGGAGCAGCCTGTATCTCAGCACAGGAATAAGGTAGGGAAGAATTCTAAGGATCATTTTGACTGCCTCCAGAAGTTAGATCAGATGGCAAATTGGATTTGGTGCTAGGTCTTTCCCTTTAGGTTTTACCCCAACAATGTTTTCATTAGTTTCGCTCACTCTCGAAATCAAGCATTTTACAGCAGGTTGGAGCAGCCTGTATCTCAGCACAGGAATAAGGTAGGGAAGAATTCTAAGGCTCATTTTGACTGCCTCCAGAAGTTAGATCAGATGGCAAATTGGATTTGGTGCTAGGTCTTTCCCTTTAGGTTTTACCCCAACAATGTTTTCATTAGTTTCGCTCACTCTCGAAATCAAGCATTTTACAGCAGGTTGGAGCAGCCTGTATCTCAGCACAGGAATAAGGTAGGGAAGAATTCTAAGGATCATTTTGACTGCCTCCAGAAGTTAGATCAGATGGCAAATTGGATTTGGTGCTAGGTCTTTCCCTTTAGGTTTTACCCCAACAATGTTTTCATTAGTTTCGCTCACTCTCGAAATCAAGCATTTTACAGCAGGTTGGAGCAGCCTGTATCTCAGCACAGGAATAAGGTAGGGAAGAATTCTAAGGATCATTTTGACTGCCTCCAGAAGTTAGATCAGATGGCAAATTGGATTTGGTGCTAGGTCTTTCCCTTTAGGTTTTACCCCAACAATGTTTTCATTAGTTTCGCTCACTCTCGAAATCAAGCATTTTACAGCAGGTTGGAGCAGCCTGTATCTCAGCACAGGAATAAGGTAGGGAAGAATTCTAAGGATCATTTTGACTGCCTCCAGAAGTTAGATCAGATGGCAAATTGGATTTGGTGCTAGGTCTTTCCCTTTAGGTTTTACCCCAACAATGTTTTCATTAGTTTCGCTCACTCTCGAAATCAAGCATTTTACAGCAGGTTGGAGCAGCCTGTATCTCAGCACAGGAATAAGGTAGGGAAGAATTCTAAGGCTCATTTTGACTGCCTCCAGAAGTTAGATCAGATGGCAAATTGGATTTGGTGCTAGGTCTTTCCCCTTTAGGTTTTACCCCAACAATGTTTTCATTAGTTTCGCTCACCTCTCGAAATCAAGCATTTTACAGCAGGTTGGAGCAGCCTGTATCTCAGCACAGGAATAAGGTAGGGAAGAATTCTAAGGCTCATTTTGACTGCCTCCAGAAGTTAGATCAGATGGCAAATTGGATTTGGTGCTAGGTCTTTCCCTTTAGGTTTTACCCCAACAATGTTTTCATTAGTTTCGCTCACTCTCGAAATCAAGCATTTTACAGCAGGTTGGAGCAGCCTGTATCTCAGCACAGGAATAAGGTAGGGAAGAATTCTAAGGCTCATTTTGACTGCCTCCAGAAGTTAGATCAGATGGCAAATTGGATTTGGTGCTAGGTCTTTCCCTTTAGGTTTTACCCCAACAATGTTTTCATTAGTTTCGCTCACTCTCGAAATCAAGCATTTTACAGCAGGTTGGAGCAGCCTGTATCTCAGCACAGGAATAAGGTAGGGAAGAATTCTAAGGCTCATTTTGACTGCCTCCAGAAGTTAGATCAGATGGCAAATTGGATTTGGTGCTAGGTCTTTCCCTTTAGGTTTTACCCCAACAATGTTTTCATTAGTTTCGCTCACTCTCGAAATCAAGCATTTTACAGCAGGTTGGAGCAGCCTGTATCTCAGCACAGGAATAAGGTAGGGAAGAATTCTAAGGCTCATTTTGACTGCCTCCAGAAGTTAGATCAGATGGCAAATTGGATTTGGTGCTAGGTCTTTCCCTTTAGGTTTTACCCCAACAATGTTTTCATTAGTTTCGCTCACTCTCGAAATCAAGCATTTTACAGCAGGTTGGAGCAGCCTGTATCTCAGCACAGGAATAAGGTAGGGAAGAATTCTAAGGATCATTTTGACTGCCTCCAGAAGTTAGATCAGATGGCAAATTGGATTTGGTGCTAGGTCTTTCCCTTTAGGTTTTACCCCAACATGTTTTCATTAGTTTCGCTCACTCTCGAAATCAAGCATTTTACAGCAGGTTGGAGCAGCCTGTATCTCAGCACAGGAATAAGGTAGGGAAGAATTCTAAGGATCATTTTGACTGCCTCCAGAAGTTAGATCAGATGGCAAATTGGATTTGGTGCTAGGTCTTTCCCTTTAGGTTTTACCCCAACAATGTTTTCATTAGTTTCGCTCACTCTCGAAATCAAGCATTTTACAGCAGGTTGGAGCAGCCTGTATCTCAGCACAGGAATAAGGTAGGGAAGAATTCTAAGGCTCATTTTGACTGCCTCCAGAAGTTAGATCAGATGGCAAATTGGATTTGGTGCTAGGTCTTTCCTTTTAGGTTTTACCCCAACAATGTTTTCATTAGTTTCGCTCACCTCTCGAAATCAAGCATTTTACAGCAGGTTGGAGCAGCCTGTATCTCAGCACAGGAATAAGGTAGGGAAGAATTCTAAGGCTCATTTTGACTGCCTCCAGAAGTTAGATCAGATGGCAAATTGGATTTGGTGCTAGGTCTTTCCCTTTAGGTTTTACCCCAACAATGTTTTCATTAGTTTCGCTCACTCTCGAAATCAAGCATTTTACAGCAGGTTGGAGCAGCCTGTATCTCAGCACAGGAATAAGGTAGGGAAGAATTCTAAGGATCATTTTGACTGCCTCCAGAAGTTAGATCAGATGGCAAATTGGATTTGGTGCTAGGTCTTTCCCTTTAGGTTTTACCCCAACAATGTTTTCATTAGTTTCGCTCACTCTCGAAATCAAGCATTTTACAGCAGGTTGGAGCAGCCTGTATCTCAGCACAGGAATAAGGTAGGGAAGAATTCTAAGGATCATTTTGACTGCCTCCAGAAGTTAGATCAGATGGCAAATTGGATTTGGTGCTAGGTCTTTCCCTTTAGGTTTTACCCCAACAATGTTTTTCATTAGTTTCGCTCACTCTCGAAATCAAGCATTTTACAGCAGGTTGGAGCAGCCTGTATCTCAGCACAGGAATAAGGTAGGGAAGAATTCTAAGGATCATTTTGACTGCCTCCAGAAGTTAGATCAGATGGCAAATTGGATTTGGTGCTAGGTCTTTCCCTTTAGGTTTTACCCCAACAATGTTTTCATTAGTTTCGCTCACTCTCGAAATCAAGCATTTTACAGCAGGTTGGAGCAGCCTGTATCTCAGCACAGGAATAAGGTAGGGAAGAATTCTAAGGATCATTTTGACTGCCTCCAGAAGTTAGATCAGATGGCAAATTGGATTTGGTGCTAGGTCTTTCCCTTTAGGTTTTACCCCAACAATGTTTTCATTAGTTTCGCTCACTCTCGAAATCAAGCATTTTACAGCAGGTTGGAGCAGCCTGTATCTCAGCACAGGAATAAGGTAGGGAAGAATTCTAAGGATCATTTTGACTGCCTCCAGAAGTTAGATCAGATGGCAAATTGGATTTGGTGCTAGGTCTTTCCCTTTAGGTTTTACCCCAACAATGTTTTCATTAGTTTCGCTCACTCTCGAAATCAAGCATTTTACAGCAGGTTGGAGCAGCCTGTATCTCAGCACAGGAATAAGGTAGGGAAGAATTCTAAGGATCATTTTGACTGCCTCCAGAAGTTAGATCAGATGGCAAATTGGATTTGGTGCTAGGTCTTTCCCCTTTAGGTTTTACCCCAACAATGTTTTCATTAGTTTCGCTCACTCTCGAAATCAAGCATTTTACAGCAGGTTGGAGCAGCCTGTATCTCAGCACAGGAATAAGGTAGGGAAGAATTCTAAGGATCATTTTGACTGCCTCCAGAAGTTAGATCAGATGGCAAATTGGATTTGGTGCTAGGTCTTTCCCTTTAGGTTTTACCCCAACAATGTTTTCATTAGTTTCGCTCACTCTCGAAATCAAGCATTTTACAGCAGGTTGGAGCAGCCTGTATCTCAGCACAGGAATAAGGTAGGGAAGAATTCTAAGGATCATTTTGACTGCCTCCAGAAGTTAGATCAGATGGCAAATTGGATTTGGTGCTAGGTCTTTCCCTTTAGGTTTTACCCCAACAATGTTTTCATTAGTTTCGCTCACTCTCGAAATCAAGCATTTTACAGCAGGTTGGAGCAGCCTGTATCTCAGCACAGGAATAAGGTAGGGAAGAATTCTAAGGCTCATTTTGACTGCCTCCAGAAGTTAGATCAGATGGCAAATTGGATTTGGTGCTAGGTCTTTCCCTTTAGGTTTTACCCCAACAATGTTTTCATTAGTTTCACTCACTCTCGAAATCAAGCATTTTACAGCAGGTTGGAGCAGCCTGTATCTCAGCACAGGAATAAGGTAGGGAAGAATTCTAAGGCTCATTTTGACTGCCTCCAGAAGTTAGATCAGATGGCAAATTGGATTTGGTGCTAGGTCTTTCCCTTTAGGTTTTACCCCAACAATGTTTTCATTAGTTTCGCTCACTCTCGAAATCAAGCATTTTACAGCAGGTTGGAGCAGCCTGTATCTCAGCACAGGAATAAGGTAGGGAAGAATTCTAAGGCTCATTTTGACTGCCTCCAGAAGTTAGATCAGATGGCAAATTGGATTTGGTGCTAGGTCTTTCCCTTTAGGTTTTACCCCAACAATGTTTTCATTAGTTTCGCTCACTCTCGAAATCAAGCATTTTACAGCAGGTTGGAGCAGCCTGTATCTCAGCACAGGAATAAGGTAGGGAAGAATTCTAAGGATCATTTTGACTGCCTCCAGAAGTTAGATCAGATGGCAAATTGGATTTGGTGCTAGGTCTTTCCCTTTAGGTTTTACCCCAACAATGTTTTCATTAGTTTCGCTCACTCTCGAAATCAAGCATTTTACAGCAGGTTGGAGCAGCCTGTATCTCAGCACAGGAATAAGGTAGGGAAGAATTCTAAGGATCATTTTGACTGCCTCCAGAAGTTAGATCAGATGGCAAATTGGATTTGGTGCTAGGTCTTTCCCTTTAGGTTTTACCCCAACAATGTTTTCATTAGTTTCGCTCACTCTCGAAATCAAGCATTTTACAGCAGGTTGGAGCAGCCTGTATCTCAGCACAGGAATAAGGTAGGGAAGAATTCTAAGGCTCATTTTGACTGCCTCCAGAAGTTAGATCAGATGGCAAATTGGATTTGGTGCTAGGTCTTTCCCTTTAGGTTTTACCCCAACAATGTTTTCATTAGTTTCGCTCACTCTCGAAATCAAGCATTTTACAGCAGGTTGGAGCAGCCTGTATCTCAGCACAGGACTAAGGTAGGGAAGAATTCTAAGGCTCATTTTGACTGCCTCCAGAAGTTAGATCAGATGGCAAATTGGATTTGGTGCTAGGTCTTTCCCTTTAGGTTTTACCCCAACAATGTTTTCATTAGTTTCGCTCACTCTCGAAATCAAGCATTTTACAGCAGGTTGGAGCAGCCTGTATCTCAGCACAGGAATAAGGTAGGGAAGAATTCAAATGCTCATTTTGACTGCCTCCAGAAGTTAGATCAGATGGCAAATTGGATTTGGTGCTAGGTCTTTCCCTTTAGGTTTTACCCCAACAATGTTTTCATTAGTTTCGCTCACTCTCGAAATCAAGCATTTTACAGCAGGTTGGAGCAGCCTGTATCTCAGCACAGGAATAAGGTAGGGAAGAATTCTAAGGCTCATTTTGACTGCCTCCAGAAGTTAGATCAGATGGCAAATTGGATTTGGTGCTAGGTCTTTCCCTTTAGGTTTTACCCCAACAATGTTTTCATTAGTTTCGCTCACTCTCGAAATCAAGCATTTTACAGCAGGTTGGAGCAGCCTGTATCTCAGCACAGGAATAAGGTAGGGAAGAATTCTAAGGCTCATTTTGACTGCCTCCAGAAGTTAGATCAGATGGCAAATTGGATTTGGTGCTAGGTCTTTCCCTTTAGGTTTTACCCCAACAATGTTTTCATTAGTTTCGCTCACTCTCGAAATCAAGCATTTTACAGCAGGTTGGAGCAGCCTGTATCTCAGCACAGGAATAAGGTAGGGAAGAATTCTAAGGCTCATTTTGACTGCCTCCAGAAGTTAGATCAGATGGCAAATTGGATTTGGTGCTAGATCTTTCCCTTTAGGTTTTACCCCAACAATGTTTTCATTAGTTTCGCTCACTCTCGAAATCAAGCATTTTACAGCAGGTTGGAGCAGCCTGTATCTCAGCACAGGAATAAGGTAGGGAAGAATTCTAAGGCTCATTTTGACTGCCTCCAGAAGTTAGATCAGATGGCAAATTGGATTTGGTGCTAGGTCTTTCCCTTTAGGTTTTACCCCAACAATGTTTTCATTAGTTTCGCTCACTCTCGAAATCAAGCATTTTACAGCAGGTTGGAGTAGCCTGTATCTCAGCACAGGAATAAGGTAGGGAAGAATTCTAAGGCTCATTTTGACTGCCTCCAGAAGTTAGATCAGATGGCAAATTGGATTTGGTGCTAGGTCTTTCCCTTTAGGTTTTACCCCAACAATGTTTTCATTAGTTTCGCTCACTCTCGAAATCAAGCATTTTACAGCAGGTTGGAGCAGCCTGTATCTCAGCACAGGAATAAGGTAGGGAAGAATTCTAAGGATCATTTTGACTGCCTCCAGAAGTTAGATCAGATGGCAAATTGGATTTGGTGCTAGGTCTTTCCCTTTAGGTTTTACCCCAACAATGTTTTCATTAGTTTCGCTCACTCTCGAAATCAAGCATTTTACAGCAGGTTGGAGCAGCCTGTATCTCAGCACAGGAATAAGGTAGGGAAGAATTCTAAGGATCATTTTGACTGCCTCCAGAAGTTAGATCAGATGGCAAATTGGATTTGGTGCTAGGTCTTTCCCTTTAGGTTTTACCCCAACAATGTTTTCATTAGTTTCGCTCACTCTCGAAATCAAGCATTTTACAGCAGGTTGGAGCAGCCTGTATCTCAGCACAGGAATAAGGGAGGGAAGAATTCTAAGGACCATTTTGACTGCCTCCAGAAGTTAGATCAGATGGCAAATTGGATTTGGTGCTAGGTCTTTCCCTTTAGGTTTTACCCCAACAATGTTTTCATTAGTTTCGCTCACTCTCGAAATTAAGCATTTTACAGCAGGTTGGAGCAGCCTGTATCTCAGCACAGGAATAAGGTAGGGAAGAATTCTAAGGCTCATTTTGACTGCCTCCAGAAGTTAGATCAGATGGCAAATTGGATTTGGTGCTAGGTCTTTCCCTTTAGGTTTTACCCCAACAATGTTTTCATTAGTTTCGCTCACTCTCGAAATCAAGCATTTTACAGCAGGTTGGAGCAGCCTGTATCTCAGCACAGGAATAAGGTAGGGAAGAATTCTAAGGATCATTTTGACTGCCTCCAGAAGTTAGATCAGATGGCAAGTTGGATTTGGTGCTAGGTCTTTCCCTTTAGGTTTTACCCCAACAATGTTTTCATTAGTTTCGCTCACTCTCGAAATCAAGCATTTTACAGCAGGTTGGAGCAGCCTGTATCTCAGCACAGGAATAAGGTAGGGAAGAATTCAAATGCTCATTTTGACTGCCTCCAGAAGTTAGATCAGATGGCAAATTGGATTTGGTGCTAGGTCTTTCCCTTTAGGTTTTACCCCAACAATGTTTTCATTAGTTTCGCTCACTCTCGAAATCAAGCATTTTACAGCAGGTCGGAGCAGCCTGTATCTCAGCACAGGAATAAGGTAGGGAAGAATTCAAATGCTCATTTTGACTGCCTCCAGAAGTTAGATCAGATGGCAAATTGGATTTGGTGCTAGGTCTTTCCCTTTAGGTTTTACCCCAACAATGTTTTCATTAGTTTCGCTCACTCTCGAAATCAAGCATTTTACAGCAGGTTGGAGCAGCCTGTATCTCAGCACAGGAATAAGGTAGGGAAGAATTCTAAGGATCATTTTGACTGCCTCCAGAAGTTAGATCAGATGGCAAATTGGATTTGGTGCTAGGTCTTTCCCTTTAGGTTTTACCCCAACAATGTTTTCATTAGTTTCGCTCACTCTCGAAATCAAGCATTTTACAGCAGGTTGGAGCAGCCTGTATCTCAGCACAGGAATAAGGTAGGGAAGAATTCTAAGGCTCATTTTGACTGCCTCCAGAAGTTAGATCAGATGGCAAATTGGATTTGGTGCTAGGTCTTTCCCTTTAGGTTTTACCCCAACAATGTTTTCATTAGTTTCGCTCACTCTCGAAATCAAGCATTTTACAGCAGGTTGGAGCAGCCTGTATCTCAGCACAGGAATAAGGTAGGGAAGAATTCTAAGGATCATTTTGACTGCCTCCAGAAGTTAGATCAGATGGCAAATTGGATTTGGTGCTAGGTCTTTCCCTTTAGGTTTTACCCCAACAATGTTTTCATTAGTTTCGCTCACTCTCGAAATCAAGCATTTTACAGCAGGTTGGAGCAGCCTGTATCTCAGCACAGGAATAAGGTAGGGAAGAATTCTAAGGCTCATTTTGACTGCCTCCAGAAGTTAGATCAGATGGCAAATTGGATTTGGTGCTAGGTCTTTCCCTTTAGGTTTTACCCCAACAATGTTTTCATTAGTTTCGCTCACTCTCGAAATCAAGCATTTTACAGCAGGTTGGAGCAGCCTGTATCTCAGCACAGGAATAAGGTAGGGAAGAATTCTAAGGATCATTTTGACTGCCTCCAGAAGTTAGATCAGATGGCAAATTGGATTTGGTGCTAGGTCTTTCCCTTTAGGTTTTACCCCAACAATGTTTTCATTAGTTTCGCTCCCTCTCGAAATCAAGCATTTTACAGCAGGTTGGAGCAGCCTGTATCTCAGCACAGGAATAAGGTAGGGAAGAATTCTAAGGCTCATTTTGACTGCCTCCAGAAGTTAGATCAGATGGCAAATTGGATTTGGTGCTAGGTCTTTCCCTTTAGGTTTTACCCCAACAATGTTTTCATTAGTTTCGCTCACTCTCGAAATCAAGCATTTTACAGCAGGTTGGAGCAGCCTGTATCTCAGCACAGGAATAAGGTAGGGAAGAATTCAAATGCTCATTTTGACTGCCTCCAGAAGTTAGATCAGATGGCAAATTGGATTTGGTGCTAGGTCTTTCCCTTTAGGTTTTACCCCAACAATGTTTTCATTAGTTTCGCTCACTCTCGAAATCAAGCATTTTACAGCAGGTTGGAGCAGCCTGTATCTCAGCACAGGAATAAGGTAGGGAAGAATTCTAAGGCTCATTTTGACTGCCTCCAGAAGTTAGATCAGATGGCAAATTGGATTTGGTGCTAGGTCTTTCCCTTTAGGTTTTACCCCAACAATGTTTTCATTAGTTTCGCTCACTCTCGAAATCAAGCATTTTACAGCAGGTTGGAGCAGCCTGTATCTCAGCACAGGAATAAGGTAGGGAAGAATTCTAAGGATCATTTTGACTGCCTCCAGAAGTTAGATCAGATGGCAAATTGGATTTGGTGCTAGGTCTTTCCCTTTAGGTTTTACCCCAACAATGTTTTCATTAGTTTCGCTCACTCTCGAAATCAAGCATTTTACAGCAGGTTGGAGCAGCCTGTATCTCAGCACAGGAATAAGGTAGGGAAGAATTCTAAGGCTCATTTTGACTGCCTCCAGAAGTTAGATCAGATGGCAAACTGGATTTGGTGCTAGGTCTTTCCCTTTAGGTTTTACCCCAACAATGTTTTCATTAGTTTCGCTCACTCTCGAAATCAAGCATTTTACAGCAGGTTGGAGCAGCCTGTATCTCAGCACAGGAATAAGGTAGGGAAGAATTCTAAGGATCATTTTGACTGCCTCCAGAAGTTAGATCAGATGGCAAATTGGATTTGGTGCTAGGTCTTTCCCTTTAGGTTTTACCCCAACAATGTTTTCATTAGTTTCGCTCACTCTCGAAATCAAGCATTTTACAGCAGGTTGGAGCAGCCTGTATCTCAGCACAGGAATAAGGGAGGGAAGAATTCTAAGGCTCATTTTGACTGCCTCCAGAAGTTAGATCAGATGGCAAATTGGATTTGGTGCTAGGTCTTTCCCTTTAGGTTTTACCCCAACAATGTTTTCATTAGTTTCGCTCACTCTCGAAATCAAGCATTTTACAGCAGGTTGGAGCAGCCTGTATCTCAGCACAGGAATAAGGTAGGGAAGAATTCTAAGGCTCATTTTGACTGCCTCCAGAAGTTAGATCAGATGGCAAATTGGATTTGGTGCTAGGTCTTTCCCTTTAGGTTTTACCCCAACAATGTTTTCATTAGTTTCGCTCACTCTCGAAATCAAGCATTTTACAGCAGGTTGGAGCAGCCTGTATCTCAGCACAGGAATAAGGTAGGGAAGAATTCTAAGGATCATTTTGACTGCCTCCAGAAGTTAGATCAGATGGCAAATTGGATTTGGTGCTAGGTCTTTCCCTTTAGGTTTTACCCCAACAATGTTTTCATTAGTTTCGCTCACTCTCGAAATCAAGCATTTTACAGCAGGTTGGAGCAGCCTGTATCTCAGCACAGGAATAAGGTAGGGAAGAATTCTAAGGATCATTTTGACTGCCTCCAGAAGTTAGATCAGATGGCAAATTGGATTTGGTGCTAGGTCTTTCCCTTTAGGTTTTACCCCAACAATGTTTTCATTAGTTTCGCTCACTCTCGAAATCAAGCATTTTACAGCAGGTTGGAGCAGCCTGTATCTCAGCACAGGAATAAGGTAGGGAAGAATTCTAAGGCTCATTTTGACTGCCTCCAGAAGTTAGATCAGATGGCAAATTGGATTTGGTGCTAGGTCTTTCCCTTTAGGTTTTACCCCAACAATGTTTTCATTAGTTTCGCTCACTCTCGAAATCAAGCATTTTACAGCAGGTTGGAGCAGCCTGTATCTCAGCACAGGAATAAGGTAGGGAAGAATTCTAAGGCTCATTTTGACTGCCTCCAGAAGTTAGATCAGATGGCAAATTGGATTTGGTGCTAGGTCTTTCCCTTTAGGTTTTACCCCAACAATGTTTTCATTAGTTTCGCTCACTCTCGAAATCAAGCATTTTACAGCAGGTTGGAGCAGCCTGTATCTCAGCACAGGAATAAGGTAGGGAAGAATTCTAAGGCTCATTTTGACTGCCTCCAGAAGTTAGATCAGATGGCAAATTGGATTTGGTGCTAGGTCTTTCCCTTTAGGTTTTACCCCAACAATGTTTTCATTAGTTTCGCTCACTCTCGAAATCAAGCATTTTACAGCAGGTTGGAGTAGCCTGTATCTCAGCACAGGAATAAGGTAGGGAAGAATTCTAAGGCTCATTTTGACTGCCTCCAGAAGTTAGATCAGATGGCAAATTGGATTTGGTGCTAGGTCTTTCCCTTTAGGTTTTACCCCAACAATGTTTTCATTAGTTTCGCTCACTCTCGAAATCAAGCATTTTACAGCAGGTTGGAGCAGCCTGTATCTCAGCACAGGAATAAGGTAGGGAAGAATTCTAAGGATCATTTTGACTGCCTCCAGAAGTTAGATCAGATGGCAAATTGGATTTGGTGCTAGGTCTTTCCCTTTAGGTTTTACCCCAACAATGTTTTCATTAGTTTCGCTCACTCTCGAAATCAAGCATTTTACAGCAGGTTGGAGCAGCCTGTATCTCAGCACAGGAATAAGGTAGGGAAGAATTCTAAGGATCATTTTGACTGCCTCCAGAAGTTAGATCAGATGGCAAATTGGATTTGGTGCTAGGTCTTTCCCTTTAGGTTTTACCCCAACAATGTTTTCATTAGTTTCGCTCACTCTCGAAATCAAGCATTTTACAGCAGGTTGGAGCAGCCTGTATCTCAGCACAGGAATAAGGGAGGGAAGAATTCTAAGGATCATTTTGACTGCCTCCAGAAGTTAGATCAGATGGCAAATTGGATTTGGTGCTAGGTCTTTCCCTTTAGGTTTTACCCCAACAATGTTTTCATTAGTTTCGCTCACTCTCGAAATTAAGCATTTTACAGCAGGTTGGAGCAGCCTGTATCTCAGCACAGGAATAAGGTAGGGAAGAATTCTAAGGATCATTTTGACTGCCTCCAGAAGTTAGATCAGATGGCAAATTGGATTTGGTGCTAGGTCTTTCCCTTTAGGTTTTACCCCAACAATGTTTTCATTAGTTTCGCTCACTCTCGAAATCAAGCATTTTACAGCAGGTTGGAGCAGCCTGTATCTCAGCACAGGAATAAGGTAGGGAAGAATTCTAAGGCTCATTTTGACTGCCTCCAGAAGTTAGATCAGATGGCAAGTTGGATTTGGTGCTAGGTCTTTCCCTTTAGGTTTTACCCCAACAATGTTTTCATTAGTTTCGCTCACTCTCGAAAT
Source organism: Melanerpes formicivorus (assembly GCF_026170545.1). Lineage (NCBI taxonomy): Eukaryota > Metazoa > Chordata > Aves > Piciformes > Picidae > Melanerpes > Melanerpes formicivorus. Next base: position 14,510 of record NW_027144928.1, read on the forward strand.
CAAGCATTTTACAGCAGGTTGGAGCAGCCTGTATCTCAGCACAGGAATAAGGTAGGGAAGAATTCAAATGCTCATTTTGACTGCCTCCAGAAGTTAGATCAGATGGCAAATTGGATTTGGTGCTAGGTCTTTCCCTTTAGGTTTTACCCCAACAATGTTTTCATTAGTTTCGCTCACTCTCGAAATCAAGCATTTTACAGCAGGTCGGAGCAGCCTGTATCTCAGCACAGGAATAAGGTAGGGAAGAATTCAAATGCTCATTTTGACTGCCTCCAGAAGTTAGATCAGATGGCAAATTGGATTTGGTGCTAGGTCTTTCCCTTTAGGTTTTACCCCAACAATGTTTTCATTAGTTTCGCTCACTCTCGAAATCAAGCATTTTACAGCAGGTTGGAGCAGCCTGTATCTCAGCACAGGAATAAGGTAGGGAAGAATTCTAAGGCTCATTTTGACTGCCTCCAGAAGTTAGATCAGATGGCAAATTGGATTTGGTGCTAGGTCTTTCCCTTTAGGTTTTACCCCAACAATGTTTTCATTAGTTTCGCTCACTCTCGAAATCAAGCATTTTACAGCAGGTTGGAGCAGCCTGTATCTCAGCACAGGAATAAGGTAGGGAAGAATTCTAAGGCTCATTTTGACTGCCTCCAGAAGTTAGATCAGATGGCAAATTGGATTTGGTGCTAGGTCTTTCCCTTTAGGTTTTACCCCAACAATGTTTTCATTAGTTTCGCTCACTCTCGAAATCAAGCATTTTACAGCAGGTTGGAGCAGCCTGTATCTCAGCACAGGAATAAGGTAGGGAAGAATTCTAAGGATCATTTTGACTGCCTCCAGAAGTTAGATCAGATGGCAAATTGGATTTGGTGCTAGGTCTTTCCCTTTAGGTTTTACCCCAACAATGTTTTCATTAGTTTCGCTCACTCTCGAAATCAAGCATTTTACAGCAGGTTGGAGCAGCCTGTATCTCAGCACAGGAATAAGGTAGGGAAGAATTCTAAGGCTCATTTTGACTGCCTCCAGAAGTTAGATCAGATGGCAAATTGGATTTGGTGCTAGGTCTTTCCCTTTAGGTTTTACCCCAACAATGTTTTCATTAGTTTCGCTCACTCTCGAAATCAAGCATTTTACAGCAGGTTGGAGCAGCCTGTATCTCAGCACAGGAATAAGGTAGGGAAGAATTCTAAGGATCATTTTGACTGCCTCCAGAAGTTAGATCAGATGGCAAATTGGATTTGGTGCTAGGTCTTTCCCTTTAGGTTTTACCCCAACAATGTTTTCATTAGTTTCGCTCCCTCTCGAAATCAAGCATTTTACAGCAGGTTGGAGCAGCCTGTATCTCAGCACAGGAATAAGGTAGGGAAGAATTCTAAGGCTCATTTTGACTGCCTCCAGAAGTTAGATCAGATGGCAAATTGGATTTGGTGCTAGGTCTTTCCCTTTAGGTTTTACCCCAACAATGTTTTCATTAGTTTCGCTCACTCTCGAAATCAAGCATTTTACAGCAGGTTGGAGCAGCCTGTATCTCAGCACAGGAATAAGGTAGGGAAGAATTCAAATGCTCATTTTGACTGCCTCCAGAAGTTAGATCAGATGGCAAATTGGATTTGGTGCTAGGTCTTTCCCTTTAGGTTTTACCCCAACAATGTTTTCATTAGTTTCGCTCACTCTCGAAATCAAGCATTTTACAGCAGGTTGGAGCAGCCTGTATCTCAGCACAGGAAAGGTAGGGAAGAATTCTAAGGCTCATTTTGACTGCCTCCAGAAGTTAGATCAGATGGCAAATTGGATTTGGTGCTAGGTCTTTCCCTTTAGGTTTTACCCCAACAATGTTTTCATTAGTTTCGCTCACTCTCGAAATCAAGCATTTTACAGCAGGTTGGAGCAGCCTGTATCTCAGCACAGGAATAAGGTAGGGAAGAATTCTAAGGATCATTTTGACTGCCTCCAGAAGTTAGATCAGATGGCAAATTGGATTTGGTGCTAGGTCTTTCCCTTTAGGTTTTACCCCAACAATGTTTTCATTAGTTTCGCTCACTCTCGAAATCAAGCATTTTACAGCAGGTTGGAGCAGCCTGTATCTCAGCACAGGAATAAGGTAGGGAAGAATTCTAAGGCTCATTTTGACTGCCTCCAGAAGTTAGATCAGATGGCAAACTGGATTTGGTGCTAGGTCTTTCCCTTTAGGTTTTACCCCAACAATGTTTTCATTAGTTTCGCTCACTCTCGAAATCAAGCATTTTACAGCAGGTTGGAGCAGCCTGTATCTCAGCACAGGAATAAGGTAGGGAAGAATTCTAAGGCTCATTTTGACTGCCTCCAGAAGTTAGATCAGATGGCAAATTGGATTTGGTGCTAGGTCTTTCCCTTTAGGTTTTACCCCCAACAATGTTTTCATTAGTTTCGCTCACTCTCGAAATCAAGCATTTTACAGCAGGTTGGAGCAGCCTGTATCTCAGCACAGGAATAAGGTAGGGAAGAATTCTAAGGATCATTTTGACTGCCTCCAGAAGTTAGATCAGATGGCAAATTGGATTTGGTGCTAGGTCTTTCCCTTTAGGTTTTACCCCCAACAATGTTTTCATTAGTTTCGCTCACTCTCGAAATCAAGCATTTTACAGCAGGTTGGAGCAGCCTGTATCTCAGCACAGGAATAAGGTAGGGAAGAATTCTAAGGCTCATTTTGACTGCCTCCAGAAGTTAGATCAGATGGCAAATTGGATTTGGTGCTAGGTCTTTCCCTTTAGGTTTTACCCCAACAATGTTTTCATTAGTTTCGCTCACTCTCGAAATCAAGCATTTTACAGCAGGTTGGAGCAGCCTGTATCTCAGCACAGGAATAAGGTAGGGAAGAATTCTAAGGATCATTTTGACTGCCTCCAGAAGTTAGATCAGATGGCAAATTGGATTTGGTGCTAGGTCTTTCCCTTTAGGTTTTACCCCAACAATGTTTTCATTAGTTTCGCTCCCTCTCGAAATCAAGCATTTTACAGCAGGTTGGAGCAGCCTGTATCTCAGCACAGGAATAAGGTAGGGAAGAATTCTAAGGCTCATTTTGACTGCCTCCAGAAGTTAGATCAGATGGCAAATTGGATTTGGTGCTAGGTCTTTCCCTTTAGGTTTTACCCCAACAATGTTTTCATTAGTTTCGCTCACTCTCGAAATCAAGCATTTTACAGCAGGTTGGAGCAGCCTGTATCTCAGCACAGGAATAAGGTAGGGAAGAATTCAAATGCTCATTTTGACTGCCTCCAGAAGTTAGATCAGATGGCAAATTGGATTTGGTGCTAGGTCTTTCCCTTTAGGTTTTACCCCAACAATGTTTTCATTAGTTTCGCTCACTCTCGAAATCAAGCATTTTACAGCAGGTTGGAGCAGCCTGTATCTCAGCACAGGAATAAGGTAGGGAAGAATTCTAAGGCTCATTTTGACTGCCTCCAGAAGTTAGATCAGATGGCAAATTGGATTTGGTGCTAGGTCTTTCCCTTTAGGTTTTACCCCAACAATGTTTTCATTAGTTTCGCTCACTCTCGAAATCAAGCATTTTACAGCAGGTTGGAGCAGCCTGTATCTCAGCACAGGAATAAGGTAGGGAAGAATTCTAAGGATCATTTTGACTGCCTCCAGAAGTTAGATCAGATGGCAAATTGGATTTGGTGCTAGGTCTTTCCCTTTAGGTTTTACCCCAACAATGTTTTCATTAGTTTCGCTCACTCTCGAAATCAAGCATTTTACAGCAGGTTGGAGCAGCCTGTATCTCAGCACAGGAATAAGGTAGGGAAGAATTCTAAGGCTCATTTTGACTGCCTCCAGAAGTTAGATCAGATGGCAAATTGGATTTGGTGCTAGGTCTTTCCCTTTAGGTTTTACCCCAACAATGTTTTCATTAGTTTCGCTCACTCTCGAAATCAAGCATTTTACAGCAGGTTGGAGCAGCCTGTATCTCAGCACAGGAATAAGGTAGGGAAGAATTCTAAGGATCATTTTGACTGCCTCCAGAAGTTAGATCAGATGGCAAATTGGATTTGGTGCTAGGTCTTTCCCTTTAGTTTTTACCCCAACAATGTTTTCATTAGTTTCGCTCACTCTCGAAATCAAGCATTTTACAGAAGGTTGGAGCAGCCTGTATCTCAGCACAGGAATAAGGTAGGGAAGAATTCTAAGGCTCATTTTGACTGCCTCCAGAAGTTAGATCAGATGGCAAATTGGATTTGGTGCTAGGTCTTTCCCTTTAGGTTTTACCCCAACAATGTTTTCATTAGTTTCGCTCACTCTCGAAATCAAGCATTTTACAGCAGGTTGGAGCAGCCTGTGTCTCAGCACAGGAATAAGGTAGGGAAGAATTCTAAGGCTCATTTTGACTGCCTCCAGAAGTTAGATCAGATGGCAAATTGGATTTGGTGCTAGGTCTTTCCCTTTAGGTTTTACCCCAACAATGTTTTCATTAGTTTCGCTCACTCTCGAAATCAAGCATTTTACAGCAGGTTGGAGCAGCCTGTATCTCAGCACAGGAATAAGGTAGGGAAGAATTCTAAGGATCATTTTGACTGCCTCCAGAAGTTAGATCAGATGGCAAATTGGATTTGGTGCTAGGTCTTTCCCTTTAGGTTTTACCCCAACAATGTTTTCATTAGTTTCGCTCACTCTCGAAATCAAGCATTTTACAGCAGGTTGGAGCAGCCTGTATCTCAGCACAGGAATAAGGTAGGGAAGAATTCTAAGGCTCATTTTGACTGCCTCCAGAAGTTAGATCAGATGGCAAATTGGATTTGGTGCTAGGTCTTTCCCTTTAGGTTTTACCCCAACAATGTTTTCATTAGTTTCGCTCACTCTCGAAATCAAGCATTTTACAGCAGGTTGGAGCAGCCTGTATCTCAGCACAGGAATAAGGTAGGGAAGAATTCTAAGGATCATTTTGACTGCCTCCAGAAGTTAGATCAGATGGCAAATTGGATTTGGTGCTAGGTCTTTCCCTTTAGGTTTTACCCCAACAATGTTTTCATTAGTTTCGCTCACTCTCGAAATCAAGCATTTTACAGCAGGTTGGAGCAGCCTGTATCTCAGCACAGGAATAAGGTAGGGAGGAATTCTAAGGATCATTTTGACTGCCTCCAGAAGTTAGATCAGATGGCAAATTGGATTTGGTGCTAGGTCTTTCCCTTTAGGTTTTACCCCAACAATGTTTTCATTAGTTTCGCTCACTCTCGAAATCAAGCATTTTACAGCAGGTTGGAGCAGCCTGTATCTCAGCACAGGAATAAGGTAGGGAAGAATTCTAAGGATCATTTTGACTGCCTCCAGAAGTTAGATCAGATGGCAAATTGGATTTGGTGCTAGGTCTTTCCCTTTAGGTTTTACCCCAACAATGTTTTCATTAGTTTCGCTCACTCTCGAAATCAAGCATTTTACAGAAGGTTGGAGCAGCCTGTATCTCAGCACAGGAATAAGGTAGGGAAGAATTCTAAGGATCATTTTGACTGCCTCCAGAAGTTAGATCAGATGGCAAATTGGATTTGGTGCTAGGTCTTTCCCTTTAGGTTTTACCCCAACAATGTTTTCATTAGTTTCGCTCACTCTCGAAATCAAGCATTTTACAGCAGGTTGGAGCAGCCTGTATCTCAGCACAGGAATAAGGTAGGGAAGAATTCAAATGCTCATTTTGACTGCCTCCAGAAGTTAGATCAGATGGCAAATTGGATTTGGTGCTAGGTCTTTCCCTTTAGGTTTTACCCCAACAATGTTTTCATTAGTTTCGCTCACTCTCGAAATCAAGCATTTTACAGCAGGTTGGAGCAGCCTGTATCTCAGCACAGGAATAAGGTAGGGAAGAATTCTAAGGATCATTTTGACTGCCTCCAGAAGTTAGATCAGATGGCAAATTGGATTTGGTGCTAGGTCTTTCCCTTTAGGTTTTACCCCAACAATGTTTTCATTAGTTTCGCTCACTCTCGAAATCAAGCATTTTACAGCAGGTTGGAGCAGCCTGTATCTCAGCACAGGAATAAGGTAGGGAAGAATTCTAAGGCTCATTTTGACTGCCTCCAGAAGTTAGATCAGATGGCAAATTGGATTTGGTGCTAGGTCTTTCCCTTTAGGTTTTACCCCAGCAATGTTTTCATTAGTTTCGCTCACTCTCGAAATCAAGCATTTTACAGCAGGTTGGAGCAGCCTGTATCTCAGCACAGGAATAAGGTAGGGAAGAATTCTAAGGATCATGTTGACTGCCTCCAGAAGTTAGATCAGATGGCAAATTGGATTTGGTGCTAGGTCTTTCCCTTTAGGTTTTACCCCAACAATGTTTTCATTAGTTTCACTCACTCTCGAAATCAAGCATTTTACAGCAGGTTGGAGCAGCCTGTATCTCAGCACAGGAATAAGGTAGGGAAGAATTCTAAGGCTCATTTTGACTGCCTCCAGAAGTTAGATCAGATGGCAAATTGGATTTGGTGCTAGGTCTTTCCCTTTAGGTTTTACCCCAACAATGTTTTCATTAGTTTCGCTCACTCTCGAAATCAAGCATTTTACAGCAGGTTGGAGCAGCCTGTATCTCAGCACAGGAATAAGGTAGGGAAGAATTCTAAGGCTCATTTTGACTGCCTCCAGAAGTTAGATCAGATGGCAAATTGGATTTGGTGCTAGGTCTTTCCCTTTAGGTTTTACCCCAACAATGTTTTCATTAGTTTCGCTCACTCTCGAAATCAAGCATTTTACAGCAGGTTGGAGCAGCCTGTATCTCAGCACAGGAATAAGGTAGGGAAGAATTCTAAGGATCATTTTGACTGCCTCCAGAAGTTAGATCAGATGGCAAATTGGATTTGGTGCTAGGTCTTTCCCTTTAGGTTTTACCCCAACAATGTTTTCATTAGTTTCGCTCACTCTCGAAATCAAGCATTTTACAGCAGGTTGGAGCAGCCTGTATCTCAGCACAGGAATAAGGTAGGGAAGAATTCTAAGGCTCATTTTGACTGCCTCCAGAAGTTAGATCAGATGGCAAATTGGATTTGGTGCTAGGTCTTTCCCTTTAGGTTTTACCCCAACAATGTTTTCATTAGTTTCGCTCACTCTCGAAATCAAGCATTTTACAGCAGGTTGGAGCAGCCTGTATCTCAGCACAGGAATAAGGTAGGGAAGAATTCAAAGGCTCATTTTGACTGCCTCCAGAAGTTAGATCAGATGGCAAATTGGATTTGGTGCTAGGTCTTTCCCTTTAGGTTTTACCCCAACAATGTTTTCATTAGTTTCGCTCACTCTCGAAATCAAGCATTTTACAGCAGGTTGGAGCAGCCTGTATCTCAGCACAGGAATAAGGTAGGGAAGAATTCTAAGGCTCATTTTGACTGCCTCCAGAAGTTAGATCAGATGGCAAATTGGATTTGGTGCTAGGTCTTTCCCTTTAGGTTTTACCCCAACAATGTTTTCATTAGTTTCGCTCACTCTCGAAATCAAGCATTTTACAGCAGGTTGGAGCAGCCTGTATCTCAGCACAGGAATAAGGTAGGGAAGAATTCTAAGGATCATTTTGACTGCCTCCAGAAGTTAGATCAGATGGCAAATTGGATTTGGTGCTAGGTCTTTCCCTTTAGGTTTTACCCCAACAATGTTTTCATTAGTTTCGCTCACTCTCGAAATCAAGCATTTTACAGCAGGTTGGAGCAGCCTGTATCTCAGCACAGGAATAAGGTAGGGAAGAATTCTAAGGATCATTTTGACTGCCTCCAGAAGTTAGATCAGATGGCAAATTGGATTTGGTGCTAGGTCTTTCCCTTTAGGTTTTACCCCAACAATGTTTTCATTAGTTTCGCTCACTCTCGAAATCAAGCATTTTACAGCAGGTTGGAGCAGCCTGTATCTCAGCACAGGAATAAGGTAGGGAAGAATTCTAAGGCTCATTTTGACTGCCTCCAGAAGTTAGATCAGATGGCAAATTGGATTTGGTGCTAGGTCTTTCCCTTTAGGTTTTACCCCAACAATGTTTTCATTAGTTTCGCTCACTCTCGAAATCAAGCATTTTACAGCAGGTTGGAGCAGCCTGTATCTCAGCACAGGAATAAGGTAGGGAAGAATTCTAAGGATCATTTTGACTGCCTCCAGAAGTTAGATCAGATGGCAAATTGGATTTGGTGCTAGGTCTTTCCCTTTAGGTTTTACCCCAACAATGTTTTCATTAGTTTCGCTCACTCTCGAAATCAAGCATTTTACAGCAGGTTGGAGCAGCCTGTATCTCAGCACAGGAATAAGGTAGGGAAGAATTCTAAGGATCATTTTGACTGCCTCCAGAAGTTAGATCAGATGGCAAATTGGATTTGGTGCTAGGTCTTTCCCTTTAGGTTTTACCCCAACAATGTTTTCATTAGTTTCGCTCACTCTCGAAATCAAGCATTTTACAGCAGGTTGGAGCAGCCTGTATCTCAGCACAGGAATAAGGTAGGGAAGAATTCTAAGGATCATTTTGACTGCCTCCAGAAGTTAGATCAGATGGCAAATTGGATTTGGTGCTAGGTCTTTCCCTTTAGGTTTTACCCCAACAATGTTTTCATTAGTTTCGCTCACTCTCGAAATCAAGCATTTTACAGCAGGTTGGAGCAGCCTGTATCTCAGCACAGGAATAAGGTAGGGAAGAATTCTAAGGATCATTTTGACTGCCTCCAGAAGTTAGATCAGATGGCAAATTGGATTTGGTGCTAGGTCTTTCCCTTTAGGTTTTACCCCAACAATGTTTTCATTAGTTTCGCTCACTCTCGAAATCAAGCATTTTACAGCAGGTTGGAGCAGCCTGTATCTCAGCACAGGAATAAGGTAGGGAAGAATTCTAAGGATCATTTTGACTGCCTCCAGAAGTTAGATCAGATGGCAAATTGGATTTGGTGCTAGGTCTTTCCCTTTAGGTTTTACCCCAACAATGTTTTCATTAGTTTCGCTCACTCTCGAAATCAAGCATTTTACAGCAGGTTGGAGCAGCCTGTATCTCAGCACAGGAATAAGGTAGGGAAGAATTCTAAGGCTCATTTTGACTGCCTCCAGAAGTTAGATCAGATGGCAAATTGGATTTGGTGCTAGGTCTTTCCCTTTAGGTTTTACCCCAACAATGTTTTCATTAGTTTCGCTCACTCTCGAAATCAAGCATTTTACAGCAGGTTGGAGCAGCCTGTATCTCAGCACAGGAATAAGGTAGGGAAGAATTCTAAGGATCATTTTGACTGCCTCCAGAAGTTAGATCAGATGGCAAATTGGATTTGGTGCTAGGTCTTTCCCTTTAGGTTTTACCCCAACAATGTTTTCATTAGTTTCGCTCACTCTCGAAATCAAGCATTTTACAGCAGGTTGGAGCAGCCTGTATCTCAGCACAGGAATAAGGTAGGGAAGAATTCTAAGGATCATTTTGACTGCCTCCAGAAGTTAGATCAGATGGCAAATTGGATTTGGTGCTAGGTCTTTCCCTTTAGGTTTTACCCCAACAATGTTTTCATTAGTTTCGCTCACTCTCGAAATCAAGCATTTTACAGCAGGTTGGAGCAGCCTGTATCTCAGCACAGGAATAAGGTAGGGAAGAATTCTAAGGCTCATTTTGACTGCCTCCAGAAGTTAGATCAGATGGCAAATTGGATTTGGTGCTAGGTCTTTCCCTTTAGGTTTTACCCCAACAATGTTTTCATTAGTTTCGCTCACTCTCGAAATCAAGCATTTTACAGCAGGTTGGAGCAGCCTGTATCTCAGCACAGGAATAAGGTAGGGAAGAATTCTAAGGATCATTTTGACTGCCTCCAGAAGTTAGATCAGATGGCAAATTGGATTTGGTGCTAGGTCTTTCCCTTTAGGTTTTACCCCAACAATGTTTTCATTAGTTTCGCTCACTCTCGAAATCAAGCATTTTACAGCAGGTTGGAGCAGCCTGTATCTCAGCACAGGAATAAGGTAGGGAAGAATTCTAAGGATCATTTTGACTGCCTCCAGAAGTTAGATCAGATGGCAAATTGGATTTGGTGCTAGGTCTTTCCCTTTAGGTTTTACCCCAACAATGTTTTCATTAGTTTCGCTCACTCTCGAAATCAAGCATTTTACAGCAGGTTGGAGCAGCCTGTATCTCAGCACAGGAATAAGGTAGGGAAGAATTCTAAGGATCATTTTGACTGCCTCCAGAAGTTAGATCAGATGGCAAATTGGATTTGGTGCTAGGTCTTTCCCTTTAGGTTTTACCCCAACAATGTTTTCATTAGTTTCGCTCACTCTCGAAATCAAGCATTTTACAGCAGGTTGGAGCAGCCTGTATCTCAGCACAGGAATAAGGTAGGGAAGAATTCTAAGGATCATTTTGACTGCCTCCAGAAGTTAGATCAGATGGCAAATTGGATTTGGTGCTAGGTCTTTCCCTTTAGGTTTTACCCCAACAATGTTTTCATTAGTTTCGCTCACTCTCGAAATCAAGCATTTTACAGCAGGTTGGAGCAGCCTGTATCTCAGCACAGGAATAAGGTAGGGAAGAATTCTAAGGATCATTTTGACTGCCTCCAGAAGTTAGATCAGATGGCAAATTGGATTTGGTGCTAGGTCTTTCCCTTTAGGTTTTACCCCAACAATGTTTTCATTAGTTTCGCTCACTCTCGAAATCAAGCATTTTACAGCAGGTTGGAGCAGCCTGTATCTCAGCACAGGAATAAGGTAGGGAAGAATTCTAAGGCTCATTTTGACTGCCTCCAGAAGTTAGATCAGATGGCAAATTGGATTTGGTGCTAGGTCTTTCCCTTTAGGTTTTACCCCAACAATGTTTTCATTAGTTTCGCTCACTCTCGAAATCAAGCATTTTACAGCAGGTTGGAGCAGCCTGTATCTCAGCACAGGAATAAGGTAGGGAAGAATTCTAAGGATCATTTTGACTGCCTCCAGAAGTTAGATCAGATGGCAAATTGGATTTGGTGCTAGGTCTTTCCCTTTAGGTTTTACCCCAACAATGTTTTCATTAGTTTCGCTCACTCTCGAAATCAAGCATTTTACAGCAGGTTGGAGCAGCCTGTATCTCAGCACAGGAATAAGGTAGGGAAGAATTCTAAGGCTCATTTTGACTGCCTCCAGAAGTTAGATCAGATGGCAAATTGGATTTGGTGCTAGGTCTTTCCCTTTAGGTTTTACCCCAACAATGTTTTCATTAGTTTCGCTCACTCTCGAAATCAAGCATTTTACAGCAGGTTGGAGCAGCCTGTATCTCAGCACAGGAATAAGGTAGGGAAGAATTCTAAGGATCATTTTGACTGCCTCCAGAAGTTAGATCAGATGGCAAATTGGATTTGGTGCTAGGTCTTTCCCTTTAGGTTTTACCCCAACAATGTTTTCATTAGTTTCGCTCACTCTCGAAATCAAGCATTTTACAGCAGGTTGGAGCAGCCTGTATCTCAGCACAGGAATAAGGTAGGGAAGAATTCTAAGGCTCATTTTGACTGCCTCCAGAAGTTAGATCAGATGGCAAATTGGATTTGGTGCTAGGTCTTTCCCTTTAGGTTTTACCCCAACAATGTTTTCATTAGTTTCGCTCACTCTCGAAATCAAGCATTTTACAGCAGGTTGGAGCAGCCTGTATCTCAGCACAGGAATAAGGGAGGGAAGAATTCTAAGGCTCATTTTGACTGCCTCCAGAAGTTAGATCAGATGGCAAATTGGATTTGGTGCTAGGTCTTTCCCTTTAGGTTTTACCCCAACAATGTTTTCATTAGTTTCGCTCACTCTCGAAATCAAGCATTTTACAGCAGGTTGGAGCAGCCTGTATCTCAGCACAGGAATAAGGTAGGGAAGAATTCTAAGGCTCATTTTGACTGCCTCCAGAAGTTAGATCAGATGGCAAATTGGATTTGGTGCTAGGTCTTTCCCTTTAGGTTTTACCCCAACAATGTTTTCATTAGTTTCGCTCACTCTCGAAATCAAGCATTTTACAGCAGGTTGGAGCAGCCTGTATCTCAGCACAGGAATAAGGTAGGGAAGAATTCTAAGGCTCATTTTGACTGCCTCCAGAAGTTAGATCAGATGGCAAATTGGATTTGGTGCTAGGTCTTTCCCTTTAGGTTTTACCCCAACAATGTTTTCATTAGTTTCGCTCACTCTCGAAATCAAGCATTTTACAGCAGGTTGGAGCAGCCTGTATCTCAGCACAGGAATAAGGTAGGGAAGAATTCTAAGGCTCATTTTGACTGCCTCCAGAAGTTAGATCAGATGGCAAATTGGATTTGGTGCTAGGTCTTTCCCTTTAGGTTTTACCCCAACAATGTTTTCATTAGTTTCGCTCACTCTCGAAATCAAGCATTTTACAGCAGGTTGGAGCAGCCTGTATCTCAGCACAGGAATAAGGTAGGGAAGAATTCTAAGGCTCATTTTGACTGCCTCCAGAAGTTAGATCAGATGGCAAATTGGATTTGGTGCTAGGTCTTTCCCTTTAGGTTTTACCCCAACAATGTTTTCATTAGTTTCGCTCACTCTCGAAATCAAGCATTTTACAGCAGGTTGGAGCAGCCTGTATCTCAGCACAGGAATAAGGTAGGGAAGAATTCTAAGGATCATTTTGACTGCCTCCAGAAGTTAGATCAGATGGCAAATTGGATTTGGTGCTAGGTCTTTCCCTTTAGGTCTTACCCCAACAATGTTTTCATTAGTTTCGCTCACTCTCGAAATCAAGCATTTTACAGCAGGTTGGAGCAGCCTGTATCTCAGCACAGGAATAAGGTAGGGGAAGAATTCTAAGGCTCATTTTGACTGCCTCCAGAAGTTAGATCAGATGGCAAATTGGATTTGGTGCTAGGTCTTTCCCTTTAGGTTTTACCCCAACAATGTTTTCATTAGTTTCGCTCACTCTCGAAATCAAGCATTTTACAGCAGGTTGGAGCAGCCTGTATCTCAGCACAGGAATAAGGTAGGGAAGAATTCTAAGGCTCATTTTGGCTGCCTCCAGAAGTTAGATCAGATGGCAAATTGGATTTGGTGCTAGGTCTTTCCCTTTAGGTTTTACCCCAACAATATTTTCATTAGTTTCGCTCACTCTCGAAATCAAGCATTTTACAGCAGGTTGGAGCAGCCTGTATCTCAGCACAGGAATAAGGTAGGGAAGAATTCTAAGGCTCATTTTGACTGCCTCCAGAAGTTAGATCAGATGGCAAATTGGATTTGGTGCTAGGTCTTTCCCTTTAGGTTTTACCCCAACAATGTTTTCATTAGTTTCGCTCACTCTCGAAATCAAGCATTTTACAGCAGGTTGGAGCAGCCTGTATCTCAGCACAGGAATAAGGTAGGGAAGAATTCTAAGGATCATTTTGACTGCCTCCAGAAGTTAGATCAGATGGCAAATTGGATTTGGTGCTAGGTCTTTCCCTTTAGGTTTTACCCCAACAATGTTTTCATTAGTTTCGCTCACTCTCGAAATCAAGCATTTTACAGCAGGTTGGAGCAGCCTGTATCTCAGCACAGGAATAAGGTAGGGAAGAATTCTAAGGATCATTTTGACTGCCTCCAGAAGTTAGATCAGATGGCAAATTGGATTTGGTGCTAGGTCTTTCCCTTTAGGTTTTACCCCAACAATGTTTTCATTAGTTTCGCTCACTCTCGAAATCAAGCATTTTACAGCAGGTTGGAGCAGCCTGTATCTCAGCACAGGAATAAGGTAGGGAAGAATTCTAAGGCTCATTTTGACTGCCTCCAGAAGTTAGATCAGATGGCAAATTGGATTTGGTGCTAGGTCTTTCCCTTTAGGTTTTACCCCAACAATGTTTTCATTAGTTTCGCTCACTCTCGAAATCAAGCATTTTACAGCAGGTTGGAGCAGCCTGTATCTCAGCACAGGAATAAGGTAGGGAAGAATTCAAATGCTCATTTTGACTGCCTCCAGAAGTTAGATCAGATGGCAAATTGGATTTGGTGCTAGGTCTTTCCCTTTAGGTTTTACCCCAACAATGTTTTCATTAGTTTCGCTCACTCTCGAAATCAAGCATTTTACAGCAGGTTGGAGCAGCCTGTATCTCAGCACAGGAATAAGGTAGGGAAGAATTCTAAGGATCATTTTGACTGCCTCCAGAAGTTAGATCAGATGGCAAATTGGATTTGGTGCTAGGTCTTTCCCTTTAGGTTTTACCCCAACAATGTTTTCATTAGTTTCGCTCACTCTCGAAATCAAGCATTTTACAGCAGGTTGGAGCAGCCTGTATCTCAGCACAGGAATAAGGTAGGGAAGAATTCTAAGGATCATTTTGACTGCCTCCAGAAGTTAGATCAGATGGCAAATTGGATTTGGTGCTAGGTCTTTCCCTTTAGGTTTTACCCCAACAATGTTTTCATTAGTTTCGCTCACTCTCGAAATCAAGCATTTTACAGCAGGTTGGAGCAGCCTGTATCTCAGCACAGGAATAAGGTAGGGAAGAATTCTAAGGCTCATTTTGACTGCCTCCAGAAGTTAGATCAGATGGCAAATTGGATTTGGTGCTAGGTCTTTCCCTTTAGGTTTTACCCCAACAATGTTTTCATTAGTTTCGCTCACTCTCGAAATCAAGCATTTTACAGCAGGTTGGAGCAGCCTGTATCTCAGCACAGGAATAAGGTAGGGAAGAATTCTAAGGCTCATTTTGACTGCCTCCAGAAGTTAGATCAGATGGCAAATTGGATTTGGTGCTAGGTCTTTCCCTTTAGGTTTTACCCCAACAATGTTTTCATTAGTTTCGCTCACTCTCGAAATCAAGCATTTTACAGCAGGTTGGAGCAGCCTGTATCTCAGCACAGGAATAAGGTAGGGAAGAATTCTAAGGATCATTTTGACTGCCTCCAGAAGTTAGATCAGATGGTAAATTGGATTTGGTGCTAGGTCTTTCCCTTTAGGTTTTACCCCCAACAATGTTTTCATTAGTTTCGCTCACTCTCGAAATCAAGCATTTTACAGCAGGTTGGAGCAGCCTGTATCTCAGCACAGGAATAAGGTAGGGAAGAATTCTAAGGATCATTTTGACTGCCTCCAGAAGTTAGATCAGATGGCAAATTGGATTTGGTGCTAGGTCTTTCCCTTTAGGTTTTACCCCAACAATGTTTTCATTAGTTTCGCTCACTCTCGAAATCAAGCATTTTACAGCAGGTTGGAGCAGCCTGTATCTCAGCACAGGAATAAGGTAGGGAAGAATTCTAAGGCTCATTTTGACTGCCTCCAGAAGTTAGATCAGATGGCAAATTGGATTTGGTGCTAGGTCTTTCCCTTTAGGTTTTACCCCAACAATGTTTTCATTAGTTTCGCTCACTCTCGAAATCAAGCATTTTACAGCAGGTTGGAGCAGCCTGTATCTCAGCACAGGAATAAGGTAGGGAAGAATTCTAAGGCTCATTTTGACTGCCTCCAGAAGTTAGATCAGATGGCAAATTGGATTTGGTGCTAGGTCTTTCCCTTTAGGTTTTACCCCAACAATGTTTTCATTAGTTTCGCTCACTCTCGAAATCAAGCATTTTACAGCAGGTTGGAGCAGCCTGTATCTCAGCACAGGAATAAGGTAGGGAAGAATTCTAAGGCTCATTTTGACTGCCTCCAGAAGTTAGATCAGATGGCAAATTGGATTTGGTGCTAGGTCTTTCCCTTTAGGTTTTACCCCAACAATGTTTTCATTAGTTTCGCTCACTCTCGAAATCAAGCATTTTACAGCAGGTTGGAGCAGCCTGTATCTCAGCACAGGAATAAGGTAGGGAAGAATTCTAAGGATCATTTTGACTGCCTCCAGAAGTTAGATCAGATGGCAAATTGGATTTGGTGCTAGGTCTTTCCCTTTAGGTTTTACCCCAACAATGTTTTCATTAGTTTCGCTCACTCTCGAAATCAAGCATTTTACAGCAGGTTGGAGCAGCCTGTATCTCAGCACAGGAATAAGGTAGGGAAGAATTCTAAGGATCATTTTGACTGCCTCCAGAAGTTAGATCAGATGGCAAATTGGATTTGGTGCTAGGTCTTTCCCTTTAGGTTTTACCCCAACAATGTTTTCATTAGTTTCGCTCACTCTCGAAATCAAGCATTTTACAGCAGGTTGGAGCAGCCTGTATCTCAGCACAGGA
>NW_027144929.1:0-30545 GCF_026170545.1 Melanerpes formicivorus
CAGCAGGTTGGAGCAGCCTGTATCTCAGCACAGGAATAAGGTAGGGAAGAATTCTAAGGATCATTTTGACTGCCTCCAGAAGTTAGATCAGATGGCAAATTGGATTTGGTGCTAGGTCTTTCCCTTTAGGTTTTACCCCAACAATGTTTTCATTAGTTTCGCTCACTCTCGAAATCAAGCATTTTACAGCAGGTTGGAGCAGCCTGTATCTCAGCACAGGAATAAGGTAGGGAAGAATTCTAAGGCTCATTTTGACTGCCTCCAGAAGTTAGATCAGATGGCAAATTGGATTTGGTGCTAGGTCTTTCCCTTTAGGTTTTACCCCAACAATGTTTTCATTAGTTTCGCTCACTCTCGAAATCAAGCATTTTACAGCAGGTTGGAGCAGCCTGTATCTCAGCACAGGAATAAGGTAGGGAAGAATTCTAAGGATCATTTTGACTGCCTCCAGAAGTTAGATCAGATGGCAAATTGGATTTGGTGCTAGGTCTTTCCCTTTAGGTTTTACCCCAACAATGTTTTCATTAGTTTCGCTCACTCTCGAAATCAAGCATTTTACAGCAGGTTGGAGCAGCCTGTATCTCAGCACAGGAATAAGGTAGGGAAGAATTCTAAGGATCATTTTGACTGCCTCCAGAAGTTAGATCAGATGGCAAATTGGATTTGGTGCTAGGTCTTTCCCTTTAGGTTTTACCCCAACAATGTTTTCATTAGTTTCGCTCACTCTTGAAATCAAGCATTTTACAGCAGGTTGGAGCAGCCTGTATCTCAGCACAGGAATAAGGTAGGGAAGAATTCTAAGGATCATTTTGACTGCCTCCAGAAGTTAGATCAGATGGCAAATTGGATTTGGTGCTAGGTCTTTCCCTTTAGGTTTTACCCCAACAATGTTTTCATTAGTTTCGCTCACTCTCGAAATCAAGCATTTTACAGCAGGTTGGAGCAGCCTGTATCTCAGCACAGGAATAAGGTAGGGAAGAATTCAAATGCTCATTTTGACTGCCTCCAGAAGTTAGATCAGATGGCAAATTGGATTTGGTGCTAGGTCTTTCCCTTTAGGTTTTACCCCAACAATGTTTTCATTAGTTTCGCTCACTCTCGAAATCAAGCATTTTACAGCAGGTTGGAGCAGCCTGTATCTCAGCACAGGAATAAGGTAGGGAAGAATTCTAAGGATCATTTTGACTGCCTCCAGAAGTTAGATCAGATGGCAAATTGGATTTGGTGCTAGGTCTTTCCCTTTAGGTTTTACCCCAACAATGTTTTCATTAGTTTCGCTCACTCTCGAAATCAAGCATTTTACAGCAGGTTGGAGCAGCCTGTATCTCAGCACAGGAATAAGGTAGGGAAGAATTCTAAGGATCATTTTGACTGCCTCCAGAAGTTAGATCAGATGGCAAATTGGATTTGGTGCTAGGTCTTTCCCTTTAGGTTTTACCCCAACAATGTTTTCATTAGTTTCGCTCACTCTCGAAATCAAGCATTTTACAGCAGGTTGGAGCAGCCTGTATCTCAGCACAGGAATAAGGTAGGGAAGAATTCTAAGGATCATTTTGACTGCCTCCAGAAGTTAGATCAGATGGCAAATTGGATTTGGTGCTAGGTCTTTCCCTTTAGGTTTTACCCCAACAATGTTTTCATTAGTTTTGCTCACTCTCGAAATCAAGCATTTTACAGCAGGTTGGAGCAGCCTGTATCTCAGCACAGGAATAAGGTAGGGAAGAATTCAAATGCTCATTTTGACTGCCTCCAGAAGTTAGATCAGATGGCAAATTGGATTTGGTGCTAGGTCTTTCCCTTTAGGTTTTACCCCAACAATGTTTTCATTAGTTTCGCTCACTCTTGAAATCAAGCATTTTACAGCAGGTTGGAGCAGCCTGTATCTCAGCACAGGAATAAGGTAGGGAAGAATTCTAAGGATCATTTTGACTGCCTCCAGAAGTTAGATCAGATGGCAAATTGGATTTGGTGCTAGGTCTTTCCCTTTAGGTTTTACCCCAACAATGTTTTCATTAGTTTTGCTCACTCTCGAAATCAAGCATTTTACAGCAGGTTGGAGCAGCCTGTATCTCAGCACAGGAATAAGGTAGGGAAGAATTCAAATGCTCATTTTGACTGCCTCCAGAAGTTAGATCAGACGGCAAATTGGATTTGGTGCTAGGTCTTTCCCTTTAGGTTTTACCCCAACAATGTTTTCATTAGTTTCGCTCACTCTCGAAATCAAGCATTTTACAGCAGGTTGGAGCAGCCTGTATCTCAGCACAGGAATAAGGTAGGGAAGAATTCTAAGGCTCATTTTGACTGCCTCCAGAAGTTAGATCAGATGGCAAATTGGATTTGGTGCTAGGTCTTTCCCTTTAGGTTTTACCCCAACAATGTTTTCATTAGTTTCGCTCACTCTCGAAATCAAGCATTTTACAGCAGGTTGGAGCAGCCTGTATCTCAGCACAGGAATAAGGTAGGGAAGAATTCTAAGGATCATTTTGACTGCCTCCAGAAGTTAGATCAGATGGCAAATTGGATTTGGTGCTAGGTCTTTCCCTTTAGGTTTTACCCCAACAATGTTTTCATTAGTTTCGCTCACTCTCGAAATCAAGCATTTTACAGCAGGTTGGAGCAGCCTGTATCTCAGCACAGGAATAAGGTAGGGAAGAATTCAAATGCTCATTTTGACTGCCTCCAGAAGTTAGATCAGATGGCAAATTGGATTTGGTGCTAGGTCTTTCCCTTTAGGTTTTACCCCAACAATGTTTTCATTAGTTTCGCTCACTCTTGAAATCAAGCATTTTACAGCAGGTTGGAGCAGCCTGTATCTCAGCACAGGAATAAGGTAGGGAAGAATTCTAAGGCTCATTTTGACTGCCTCCAGAAGTTAGATCAGATGGCAAATTGGATTTGGTGCTAGGTCTTTCCCTTTAGGTTTTACCCCAACAATGTTTTCATTAGTTTCGCTCACTCTCGAAATCAAGCATTTTACAGCAGGTTGGAGCAGCCTGTATCTCAGCACAGGAATAAGGTAGGGAAGAATTCAAATGCTCATTTTGACTGCCTCCAGAAGTTAGATCAGATGGCAAATTGGATTTGGTGCTAGGTCTTTCCCTTTAGGTTTTACCCCAACAATGTTTTCATTAGTTTCGCTCACTCTCGAAATCAAGCATTTTACAGCAGGTTGGAGCAGCCTGTATCTCAGCACAGGAATAAGGTAGGGAAGAATTCTAAGGATCATTTTGACTGCCTCCAGAAGTTAGATCAGATGGCAAATTGGATTTGGTGCTAGGTCTTTCCCTTTAGGTTTTACCCCAACAACGTTTTCATTAGTTTCGCTCACTCTCGAAATCAAGCATTTTACAGCAGGTTGGAGCAGCCTGTATCTCAGCACAGGAATAAGGTAGGGAAGAATTCTAAGGCTCATTTTGACTGCCTCCAGAAGTTAGATCAGATGGCAAATTGGATTTGGTGCTAGGTCTTTCCCTTTAGGTTTTACCCCAACAATGTTTTCATTAGTTTCGCTCACTCTCGAAATCAAGCATTTTACAGCAGGTTGGAGCAGCCTGTATCTCAGCACAGGAATAAGGTAGGGAAGAATTCTAAGGCTCATTTTGACTGCCTCCAGAAGTTAGATCAGATGGCAAATTGGATTTGGTGCTAGGTCTTTCCCTTTAGGTTTTACCCCAACAATGTTTTCATTAGTTTCGCTCACTCTCGAAATCATGCATTTTACAGCAGGTTGGAGCAGCCTGTATCTCAGCACAGGAATAAGGTAGGGAAGAATTCTAAGGATCATTTTGACTGCCTCCAGAAGTTAGATCAGATGGCAAATTGGATTTGGTGCTAGGTCTTTCCCTTTAGGTTTTACCCCAACAATGTTTTCATTAGTTTCGCTCACTCTCGAAATCAAGCATTTTACAGCAGGTTGGAGCAGCCTGTATCTCAGCACAGGAATAAGGTAGGGAAGAATTCTAAGGATCATTTTGACTGCCTCCAGAAGTTAGATCAGATGGCAAATTGGATTTGGTGCTAGGTCTTTCCCTTTAGGTTTTACCCCAAAAATGTTTTCATTAGTTTCGCTCACTCTCGAAATCAAGCATTTTACAGCAGGTTGGAGCAGCCTGTATCTCAGCACAGGAATAAGGTAGGGAAGAATTCTAAGGCTCATTTTGACTGCCTCCAGAAGTTAGATCAGATGGCAAATTGGATTTGGTGCTAGGTCTTTCCCTTTAGGTTTTACCCCAACAATGTTTTCATTAGTTTCGCTCACTCTCGAAATCAAGCATTTTACAGCAGGTTGGAGCAGCCTGTATCTCAGCACAGGAATAAGGTAGGGAAGAATTCTAAGGATCATTTTGACTGCCTCCAGAAGTTAGATCAGATGGCAAATTGGATTTGGTGCTAGGTCTTTCCCTTTAGGTTTTACCCCAACAATGTTTTCATTAGTTTCGCTCACTCTCGAAATCAAGCATTTTACAGCAGGTTGGAGCAGCCTGTATCTCAGCACAGGAATAAGGTAGGGAAGAATTCTAAGGCTCATTTTGACTGCCTCCAGAAGTTAGATCAGATGGCAAATTGGATTTGGTGCTAGGTCTTTCCCTTTAGGTTTTACCCCAAGAATGTTTTCATTAGTTTCGCTCACTCTCGAAATCAAGCATTTTACAGCAGGTTGGAGCAGCCTGTATCTCAGCACAGGAATAAGGTAGGGAAGAATTCAAATGCTCATTTTGACTGCCTCCAGAAGTTAGATCAGATGGCAAATTGGATTTGGTGCTAGGTCTTTCCCTTTAGGTTTTACCCCAACAATGTTTTCATTAGTTTCGCTCACTCTCGAAATCAAGCATTTTACAGCAGGTTGGAGCAGCCTGTATCTCAGCACAGGAATAAGGTAGGGAAGAATTCTAAGGATCATTTTGACTGCCTCCAGAAGTTAGATCAGATGGCAAATTGGATTTGGTGCTAGGTCTTTCCCTTTAGGTTTTACCCCAACAATGTTTTCATTAGTTTCGCTCACTCTTGAAATCAAGCATTTTACAGCAGGTTGGAGCAGCCTGTATCTCAGCACAGGAATAAGGTAGGGAAGAATTCTAAGGATCATTTTGACTGCCTCCAGAAGTTAGATCAGATGGCAAATTGGATTTGGTGCTAGGTCTTTCCCTTTAGGTTTTACCCCAACAATGTTTTCATTAGTTTCGCTCACTCTCGAAATCAAGCATTTTACAGCAGGTTGGAGCAGCCTGTATCTCAGCACAGGAATAAGGTAGGGAAGAATTCAAATGCTCATTTTGACTGCCTCCAGAAGTTAGATCAGATGGCAAATTGGATTTGGTGCTAGGTCTTTCCCTTTAGGTTTTACCCCAACAATGTTTTCATTAGTTTCGCTCACTCTCGAAATCAAGCATTTTACAGCAGGTTGGAGCAGCCTGTATCTCAGCACAGGAATAAGGTAGGGAAGAATTCTAAGGATCATTTTGACTGCCTCCAGAAGTTAGATCAGATGGCAAATTGGATTTGGTGCTAGGTCTTTCCCTTTAGGTTTTACCCCAACAATGTTTTCATTAGTTTCGCTCACTCTCGAAATCAAGCATTTTACAGCAGGTTGGAGCAGCCTGTATCTCAGCACAGGAATAAGGTAGGGAAGAATTCTAAGGATCATTTTGACTGCCTCCAGAAGTTAGATCAGATGGCAAATTGGATTTGGTGCTAGGTCTTTCCCTTTAGGTTTTACCCCAACAATGTTTTCATTAGTTTCGCTCACTCTCGAAATCAAGCATTTTACAGCAGGTTGGAGCAGCCTGTATCTCAGCACAGGAATAAGGTAGGGAAGAATTCTAAGGCTCATTTTGACTGCCTCCAGAAGTTAGATCAGATGGCAAATTGGATTTGGTGCTAGGTCTTTCCCTTTAGGTTTTACCCCAACAATGTTTTCATTAGTTTCACTCACTCTCGAAATCAAGCATTTTACAGCAGGTTGGAGCAGCCTGTATCTCAGCACAGGAACAAGGTAGGGAAGAATTCTAAGGATCATTTTGACTGCCTCCAGAAGTTAGATCAGATGGCAAATTGGATTTGGTGCTAGGTCTTTCCCTTTAGGTTTTACCCCAACAATGTTTTCATTAGTTTCGCTCACTCTCGAAATCAAGCATTTTACAGCAGGTTGGAGCAGCCTGTATCTCAGCACAGGAATAAGGTAGGGAAGAATTCAAATGCTCATTTTGACTGCCTCCAGAAGTTAGATCAGATGGCAAATTGGATTTGGTGCTAGGTCTTTCCCTTTAGGTTTTACCCCAACAATGTTTTCATTAGTTTCGCTCACTCTCGAAATCAAGCATTTTACAGCAGGTTGGAGCAGCCTGTATCTCAGCACAGGAATAAGGTAGGGAAGAATTCTAAGGATCATTTTGACTGCCTCCAGAAGTTAGATCAGATGGCAAATTGGATTTGGTGCTAGGTCTTTCCCTTTAGGTTTTACCCCAACAATGTTTTCATTAGTTTCGCTCACTCTCGAAATCAAGCATTTTACAGCAGGTTGGAGCAGCCTGTATCTCAGCACAGGAATAAGGTAGGGAAGAATTCAAATGCTCATTTTGACTGCCTCCAGAAGTTAGATCAGATGGCAAATTGGATTTGGTGCTAGGTCTTTCCCTTTAGGTTTTACCCCAACAATGTTTTCATTAGTTTCGCTCACTCTCGAAATCAAGCATTTTACAGCAGGTTGGAGCAGCCTGTATCTCAGCACAGGAATAAGGTAGGGAAGAATTCTAAGGCTCATTTTGACTGCCTCCAGAAGTTAGATCAGATGGCAAATTGGATTTGGTGCTAGGTCTTTCCCTTTAGGTTTTATCCCAACAATGTTTTCATTAGTTTCGCTCACTCTCGAAATCAAGCATTTTACAGCAGGTTGGAGCAGCCTGTATCTCAGCACAGGAATAAGGTAGGGAAGAATTCTAAGGATCATTTTGACTGCCTCCAGAAGTTAGATCAGATGGCAAATTGGATTTGGTGCTAGGTCTTTCCCTTTAGGTTTTACCCCAACAATGTTTTCATTAGTTTCGCTCACTCTCGAAATCAAGCATTTTACAGCAGGTTGGAGCAGCCTGTATCTCAGCACAGGAATAAGGTAGGGAAGAATTCAAATGCTCATTTTGACTGCCTCCAGAAGTTAGATCAGATGGCAAATTGGATTTGGTGCTAGGTCTTTCCCTTTAGGTTTTACCCCAACAATGTTTTCATTAGTTTCGCTCACTCTCGAAATCAAGCATTTTACAGCAGGTTGGAGCAGCCTGTATCTCAGCACAGGAATAAGGTAGGGAAGAATTCAAATGCTCATTTTGACTGCCTCCAGAAGTTAGATCAGATGGCAAATTGGATTTGGTGCTAGGTCTTTCCCTTTAGGTTTTACCCCAACAATGTTTTCATTAGTTTCGCTCACTCTTGAAATCAAGCATTTTACAGCAGGTTGGAGCAGCCTGTATCTCAGCACAGGAATAAGGTAGGGAAGAATTCTAAGGATCATTTTGACTGCCTCCAGAAGTTAGATCAGATGGCAAATTGGATTTGGTGCTAGGTCTTTCCCTTTAGGTTTTACCCCAACAATGTTTTCATTAGTTTCGCTCACTCTCGAAATCAAGCATTTTACAGCAGGTTGGAGCAGCCTGTATCTCAGCACAGGAATAAGGTAGGGAAGAATTCAAAGGCTCATTTTGACTGCCTCCAGAAGTTAGATCAGATGGCAAATTGGATTTGGTGCTAGGTCTTTCCCTATAGGTTTTACCCCAACAATGTTTTCATTAGTTTCGCTCACTCTCGAAATCAAGCATTTTACAGCAGGTTGGAGCAGCCTGTATCTCAGCACAGGAATAAGGTAGGGAAGAATTCTAAGGATCATTTTGACTGCCTCCAGAAGTTAGATCAGATGGCAAATTGGATTTGGTGCTAGGTCTTTCCCTTTAGGTTTTACCCCAACAATGTTTTCATTAGTTTCGCTCACTCTCGAAATCAAGCATTTTACAGCAGGTTGGAGCAGCCTGTATCTCAGCACAGGAATAAGGTAGGGAAGAATTCTAAGGATCATTTTGACTGCCTCCAGAAGTTAGATCAGATGGCAAATTGGATTTGGTGCTAGGTCTTTCCCTTTAGGTTTTACCCCAACAATGTTTTCATTAGTTTCGCTCACTCTCGAAATCAAGCATTTTACAGCAGGTTGGAGCAGCCTGTATCTCAGCACAGGAATAAGGTAGGGAAGAATTCAAATGCTCATTTTGACTGCCTCCAGAAGTTAGATCAGATGGCAAATTGGATTTGGTGCTAGGTCTTTCCCTTTAGGTTTTACCCCAACAATGTTTTCATTAGTTTCGCTCACTCTCGAAATCAAGCATTTTACAGCAGGTTGGAGCAGCCTGTATCTCAGCACAGGAATAAGGTAGGGAAGAATTCTAAGGCTCATTTTGACTGCCTCCAGAAGTTAGATCAGATGGCAAATTGGATTTGGTGCTAGGTCTTTCCCTTTAGGTTTTACCCCAACAATGTTTTCATTAGTTTCGCTCACTCTCGAAATCAAGCATTTTACAGCAGGTTGGAGCAGCCTGTATCTCAGCACAGGAATAAGGTAGGGAAGAATTCTAAGGCTCATTTTGACTGCCTCCAGAAGTTAGATCAGATGGCAAATTGGATTTGGTGCTAGGTCTTTCCCTTTAGGTTTTACCCCAACAATGTTTTCATTAGTTTCGCTCACTCTCGAAATCAAGCATTTTTACAGCAGGTTGGAGCAGCCTGTATCTCAGCACAGGAATAAGGTAGGGAAGAATTCTAAGGCTCATTTTGACTGCCTCCAGAAGTTAGATCAGATGGCAAATTGGATTTGGTGCTAGGTCTTTCCCTTTAGGTTTTACCCCAACAATGTTTTCATTAGTTTCGCTCACTCTCGAAATCAAGCATTTTACAGCAGGTTGGAGCAGCCTGTATCTCAGCACAGGAATAAGGTAAAGGATCATTTTGACTGCCTCCAGAAGTTAGATCAGATGGCAAATTGGATTTGGTGCTAGGTCTTTCCCTTTAGGTTTTACCCCAACAATGTTTTCATTAGTTTCGCTCACTCTCGAAATCAAGCATTTTACAGCAGGTTGGAGCAGCCTGTATCTCAGCACAGGAATAAGGTAGGGAAGAATTCAAATGCTCATTTTGACTGCCTCCAGAAGTTAGATCAGATGGCAAATTGGATTTGGTGCTAGGTCTTTCCCTTTAGGTTTTACCCCAACAATGTTTTCATTAGTTTCGCTCACTCTCGAAATCAAGCATTTTACAGCAGGTTGGAGCAGCCTGTATCTCAGCACAGGAATAAGGTAGGGAAGAATTCTAAGGCTCATTTTGACTGCCTCCAGAAGTTAGATCAGATGGCAAATTGGATTTGGTGCTAGGTCTTTCCCTTTAGGTTTTACCCCAACAATGTTTTCATTAGTTTCGCTCACTCTCGAAATCAAGCATTTTACAGCAGGTTGGAGCAGCCTGTATCTCAGCACAGGAATAAGGTAGGGAAGAATTCAAAGGCTCATTTTGACTGCCTCCAGAAGTTAGATCAGATGGCAAATTGGATTTGGTGCTAGGTCTTTCCCTTTAGGTTTTACCCCAACAATGTTTTCATTAGTTTCGCTCACTCTCGAAATCAAGCATTTTACAGCAGGTTGGAGCAGCCTGTATCTCAGCACAGGAATAAGGTAGGGAAGAATTCTAAGGATCATTTTGACTGCCTCCAGAAGTTAGATCAGATGGCAAATTGGATTTGGTGCTAGGTCTTTCCCTTTAGGTTTTACCCCAACAATGTTTTCATTAGTTTCGCTCACTCTCGAAATCAAGCATTTTACAGCAGGTTGGAGCAGCCTGTATCTCAGCACAGGAATAAGGTAGGGAAGAATTCTAAGGATCATTTTGACTGCCTCCAGAAGTTAGATCAGATGGCAAATTGGATTTGGTGCTAGGTCTTTCCCTTTAGGTTTTACCCCAACAATGTTTTCATTAGTTTCGCTCACTCTCGAAATCAAGCATTTTACAGCAGGTTGGAGCAGCCTGTATCTCAGCACAGGAATAAGGTAGGGAAGAATTCTAAGGCTCATTTTGACTGCCTCCAGAAGTTAGATCAGATGGCAAATTGGATTTGGTGCTAGGTCTTTCCCTTTAGGTTTTACCCCAACAATGTTTTCATTAGTTTCGCTCACTCTCGAAATCAAGCATTTTACAGCAGGTTGGAGCAGCCTGTATCTCAGCACAGGAATAAGGTAGGGAAGAATTCTAAGGCTCATTTTGACTGCCTCCAGAAGTTAGATCAGATGGCAAATTGGATTTGGTGCTAGGTCTTTCCCTTTAGGTTTTACCCCAACAATGTTTTCATTAGTTTCGCTCACTCTCGAAATCAAGCATTTTACAGCAGGTTGGAGCAGCCTGTATCTCAGCACAGGAATAAGGTAGGGAAGAATTCAAATGCTCATTTTGACTGCCTCCAGAAGTTAGATCAGATGGCAAATTGGATTTGGTGCTAGGTCTTTCCCTTTAGGTTTTACCCCAACAATGTTTTCATTAGTTTCGCTCACTCTCGAAATCAAGCATTTTACAGCAGGTTGGAGCAGCCTGTATCTCAGCACAGGAATAAGGTAGGGAAGAATTCTAAGGATCATTTTGACTGCCTCCAGAAGTTAGATCAGATGGCAAATTGGATTTGGTGCTAGGTCTTTCCCTTTAGGTTTTACCCCAACAATGTTTTCATTAGTTTCGCTCACTCTCGAAATCAAGCATTTTACAGCAGGT
Organism: Melanerpes formicivorus; assembly: GCF_026170545.1. Taxonomy (NCBI): domain Eukaryota; kingdom Metazoa; phylum Chordata; class Aves; order Piciformes; family Picidae; genus Melanerpes; species Melanerpes formicivorus. Next base: position 10,786 of record NW_027144929.1, read on the forward strand.
TGGAGCAGCCTGTATCTCAGCACAGGAATAAGGTAGGGAAGAATTCAAATGCTCATTTTGACTGCCTCCAGAAGTTAGATCAGATGGCAAATTGGATTTGGTGCTAGGTCTTTCCCTTTAGGTTTTACCCCAACAATGTTTTCATTAGTTTCGCTCACTCTCGAAATCAAGCATTTTACAGCAGGTTGGAGCAGCCTGTATCTCAGCACAGGAATAAGGTAGGGAAGAATTCTAAGGCTCATTTTGACTGCCTCCAGAAGTTAGATCAGATGGCAAATTGGATTTGGTGCTAGGTCTTTCCCTTTAGGTTTTATCCCAACAATGTTTTCATTAGTTTCGCTCACTCTCGAAATCAAGCATTTTACAGCAGGTTGGAGCAGCCTGTATCTCAGCACAGGAATAAGGTAGGGAAGAATTCTAAGGATCATTTTGACTGCCTCCAGAAGTTAGATCAGATGGCAAATTGGATTTGGTGCTAGGTCTTTCCCTTTAGGTTTTACCCCAACAATGTTTTCATTAGTTTCGCTCACTCTCGAAATCAAGCATTTTACAGCAGGTTGGAGCAGCCTGTATCTCAGCACAGGAATAAGGTAGGGAAGAATTCAAATGCTCATTTTGACTGCCTCCAGAAGTTAGATCAGATGGCAAATTGGATTTGGTGCTAGGTCTTTCCCCTTTAGGTTTTACCCCAACAATGTTTTCATTAGTTTCGCTCACTCTCGAAATCAAGCATTTTACAGCAGGTTGGAGCAGCCTGTATCTCAGCACAGGAATAAGGTAGGGAAGAATTCAAATGCTCATTTTGACTGCCTCCAGAAGTTAGATCAGATGGCAAATTGGATTTGGTGCTAGGTCTTTCCCTTTAGGTTTTACCCCAACAATGTTTTCATTAGTTTCGCTCACTCTCGAAATCAAGCATTTTACAGCAGGTTGGAGCAGCCTGTATCTCAGCACAGGAATAAGGTAGGGAAGAATTCTAAGGATCATTTTGACTGCCTCCAGAAGTTAGATCAGATGGCAAATTGGATTTGGTGCTAGGTCTTTCCCTTTAGGTTTTACCCCAACAATGTTTTCATTAGTTTCGCTCACTCTCGAAATCAAGCATTTTACAGCAGGTTGGAGCAGCCTGTATCTCAGCACAGGAATAAGGTAGGGAAGAATTCAAAGGCTCATTTTGACTGCCTCCAGAAGTTAGATCAGATGGCAAATTGGATTTGGTGCTAGGTCTTTCCCTTTAGGTTTTACCCCAACAATGTTTTCATTAGTTTCGCTCACTCTCGAAATCAAGCATTTTACAGCAGGTTGGAGCAGCCTGTATCTCAGCACAGGAATAAGGTAGGGAAGAATTCTAAGGATCATTTTGACTGCCTCCAGAAGTTAGATCAGATGGCAAATTGGATTTGGTGCTAGGTCTTTCCCTTTAGGTTTTACCCCAACAATGTTTTCATTAGTTTCGCTCACTCTCGAAATCAAGCATTTTACAGCAGGTTGGAGCAGCCTGTATCTCAGCACAGGAATAAGGTAGGGAAGAATTCAAATGCTCATTTTGACTGCCTCCAGAAGTTAGATCAGATGGCAAATTGGATTTGGTGCTAGGTCTTTCCCTTTAGGTTTTACCCCAACAATGTTTTCATTAGTTTCGCTCACTCTCGAAATCAAGCATTTTACAGCAGGTTGGAGCAGCCTGTATCTCAGCACAGGAATAAGGTAGGGAAGAATTCTAAGGCTCATTTTGACTGCCTCCAGAAGTTAGATCAGATGGCAAATTGGATTTGGTGCTAGGTCTTTCCCTTTAGGTTTTACCCCAACAATGTTTTCATTAGTTTCGCTCACTCTCGAAATCAAGCATTTTACAGCAGGTTGGAGCAGCCTGTATCTCAGCACAGGAATAAGGTAGGGAAGAATTCTAAGGATCATTTTGACTGCCTCCAGAAGTTAGATCAGATGGCAAATTGGATTTGGTGCTAGGTCTTTCCCTTTAGGTTTTACCCCAACAATGTTTTCATTAGTTTCGCTCACTCTCGAAATCAAGCATTTTACAGCAGGTTGGAGCAGCCTGTATCTCAGCACAGGAATAAGGTAGGGAAGAATTCTAAGGATCATTTTGACTGCCTCCAGAAGTTAGATCAGATGGCAAATTGGATTTGGTGCTAGGTCTTTCCCTTTAGGTTTTACCCCAACAATGTTTTCATTAGTTTCGCTCACTCTCGAAATCAAGCATTTTACAGCAGGTTGGAGCAGCCTGTATCTCAGCACAGGAATAAGGTAGGGAAGAATTCTAAGGCTCATTTTGACTGCCTCCAGAAGTTAGATCAGATGGCAAATTGGATTTGGTGCTAGGTCTTTCCCTTTAGGTTTTACCCCAACAATGTTTTCATTAGTTTCGCTCACTCTCGAAATCAAGCATTTTACAGCAGGTTGGAGCAGCCTGTATCTCAGCACAGGAATAAGGTAGGGAAGAATTCTAAGGATCATTTTGACTGCCTCCAGAAGTTAGATCAGATGGCAAATTGGATTTGGTGCTAGGTCTTTCCCTTTAGGTTTTACCCCAACAATGTTTTCATTAGTTTCGCTCACTCTCGAAATCAAGCATTTTACAGCAGGTTGGAGCAGCCTGTATCTCAGCACAGGAATAAGGTAGGGAAGAATTCAAATGCTCATTTTGACTGCCTCCAGAAGTTAGATCAGATGGCAAATTGGATTTGGTGCTAGGTCTTTCCCTTTAGGTTTTACCCCAACAATGTTTTCATTAGTTTCGCTCACTCTCGAAATCAAGCATTTTACAGCAGGTTGGAGCAGCCTGTATCTCAGCACAGGAATAAGGTAGGGAAGAATTCTAAGGATCATTTTGACTGCCTCCAGAAGTTAGATCAGATGGCAAATTGGATTTGGTGCTAGGTCTTTCCCTTTAGGTTTTACCCCAACAATGTTTTCATTAGTTTCGCTCACTCTCGAAATCAAGCATTTTACAGCAGGTTGGAGCAGCCTGTATCTCAGCACAGGAATAAGGTAGGGAAGAATTCTAAGGATCATTTTGACTGCCTCCAGAAGTTAGATCAGATGGCAAATTGGATTTGGTGCTAGGTCTTTCCCTTTAGGTTTTACCCCAACAATGTTTTCATTAGTTTCGCTCACTCTCGAAATCAAGCATTTTACAGCAGGTTGGAGCAGCCTGTATCTCAGCACAGGAATAAGGTAGGGAAGAATTCTAAGGCTCATTTTGACTGCCTCCAGAAGTTAGATCAGATGGCAAATTGGATTTGGTGCTAGGTCTTTCCCTTTAGGTTTTATCCCCAACAATGTTTTCATTAGTTTCGCTCACTCTCGAAATCAAGCATTTTACAGCAGGTTGGAGCAGCCTGTATCTCAGCACAGGAATAAGGTAGGGAAGAATTCTAAGGATCATTTTGACTGCCCTCCAGAAGTTAGATCAGATGGCAAATTGGATTTGGTGCTAGGTCTTTCCCTTTAGGTTTTACCCCAACAATGTTTTCATTAGTTTCGCTCACTCTCGAAATCAAGCATTTTACAGCAGGTTGGAGCAGCCTGTATCTCAGCACAGGAATAAGGTAGGGAAGAATTCTAAGGATCATTTTGACTGCCTCCAGAAGTTAGATCAGATGGCAAATTGGATTTGGTGCTAGGTCTTTCCCTTTAGGTTTTACCCCAACAATGTTTTCATTAGTTTCGCTCACTCTCGAAATCAAGCATTTTACAGCAGGTTGGAGCAGCCTGTATCTCAGCACAGGAATAAGGTAGGGAAGAATTCAAATGCTCATTTTGACTGCCTCCAGAAGTTAGATCAGATGGCAAATTGGATTTGGTGCTAGGTCTTTCCCTTTAGGTTTTACCCCAACAATGTTTTCATTAGTTTCGCTCAACCCTCTTGAAATCAAGCATTTTACAGCAGGTTGGAGCAGCCTGTATCTCAGCACAGGAATAAGGTAGGGAAGAATTCTAAGGATCATTTTGACTGCCTCCAGAAGTTAGATCAGATGGCAAATTGGATTTGGTGCTAGGTCTTTCCCTTTAGGTTTTACCCCCAACAATGTTTTCATTAGTTTCGCTCACTCTCGAAATCAAGCATTTTACAGCAGGTTGGAGCAGCCTGTATCTCAGCACAGGAATAAGGTAGGGAAGAATTCTAAGGATCATTTTGACTGCCTCCAGAAGTTAGATCAGATGGCAAATTGGATTTGGTGCTAGGTCTTTCCCTTTAGGTTTTACCCCAACAATGTTTTCATTAGTTTCGCTCACTCTCGAAATCAAGCATTTTACAGCAGGTTGGAGCAGCCTGTATCTCAGCACAGGAATAAGGTAGGGAAGAATTCAAATGCTCATTTTGACTGCCTCCAGAAGTTAGATCAGATGGCAAATTGGATTTGGTGCTAGGTCTTTCCCTTTAGGTTTTACCCCCAACAATGTTTTCATTAGTTTCGCTCACTCTCGAAATCAAGCATTTTACAGCAGGTTGGAGCAGCCTGTATCTCAGCAGCACAGGAATAAGGTAGGGAAGAATTCTAAGGCTCATTTTGACTGCCTCCAGAAGTTAGATCAGATGGCAAATTGGATTTGGTGCTAGGTCTTTCCCTTTAGGTTTTACCCCAACAATGTTTTCATTAGTTTCGCTCACTCTCGAAATCAAGCATTTTACAGCAGGTTGGAGCAGCCTGTATCTCAGCACAGGAATAAGGTAGGGAAGAATTCTAAGGCTCATTTTGACTGCCTCCAGAAGTTAGATCAGATGGCAAATTGGATTTGGTGCTAGGTCTTTCCCTTTAGGTTTTACCCCAACAATGTTTTCATTAGTTTCGCTCACTCTCGAAATCAAGCATTTTACAGCAGGTTGGAGCAGCCTGTATCTCAGCACAGGAATAAGGTAGGGAAGAATTCTAAGGATCATTTTGACTGCCTCCAGAAGTTAGATCAGATGGCAAATTGGATTTGGTGCTAGGTCTTTCCCTTTAGGTTTTACCCCAACAATGTTTTCATTAGTTTCGCTCACTCTCGAAATCAAGCATTTTACAGCAGGTTGGAGCAGCCTGTATCTCAGCACAGGAATAAGGTAGGGAAGAATTCTAAGGATCATTTTGACTGCCTCCAGAAGTTAGATCAGATGGCAAATTGGATTTGGTGCTAGGTCTTTCCCTTTAGGTTTTACCCCAACAATGTTTTCATTAGTTTCGCTCACTCTTGAAATCAAGCATTTTACAGCAGGTTGGAGCAGCCTGTATCTCAGCACAGGAATAAGGTAGGGAAGAATTCTAAGGATCATTTTGACTGCCTCCAGAAGTTAGATCAGATGGCAAATTGGATTTGGTGCTAGGTCTTTCCCTTTAGGTTTTACCCCAACAATGTTTTCATTAGTTTCGCTCACTCTCGAAATCAAGCATTTTACAGCAGGTTGGAGCAGCCTGTATCTCAGCACAGGAATAAGGTAGGGAAGAATTCAAATGCTCATTTTGACTGCCTCCAGAAGTTAGATCAGATGGCAAATTGGATTTGGTGCTAGGTCTTTCCCTTTAGGTTTTACCCCAACAATGTTTTCATTAGTTTCGCTCACTCTCGAAATCAAGCATTTTACAGCAGGTTGGAGCAGCCTGTATCTCAGCACAGGAATAAGGTAGGGAAGAATTCTAAGGATCATTTTGACTGCCTCCAGAAGTTAGATCAGATGGCAAATTGGATTTGGTGCTAGGTCTTTCCCTTTAGGTTTTACCCCAACAATGTTTTCATTAGTTTCGCTCACTCTCGAAATCAAGCATTTTACAGCAGGTTGGAGCAGCCTGTATCTCAGCACAGGAATAAGGTAGGGAAGAATTCTAAGGATCATTTTGACTGCCTCCAGAAGTTAGATCAGATGGCAAATTGGATTTGGTGCTAGGTCTTTCCCTTTAGGTTTTACCCCAACAATGTTTTCATTAGTTTCGCTCACTCTCGAAATCAAGCATTTTACAGCAGGTTGGAGCAGCCTGTATCTCAGCACAGGAATAAGGTAGGGAAGAATTCTAAGGCTCATTTTGACTGCCTCCAGAAGTTAGATCAGATGGCAAATTGGATTTGGTGCTAGGTCTTTCCCTTTAGGTTTTACCCCAACAATGTTTTCATTAGTTTCGCTCACTCTCGAAATCAAGCATTTTACAGCAGGTTGGAGCAGCCTGTATCTCAGCACAGGAATAAGGTAGGGAAGAATTCTAAGGATCATTTTGACTGCCTCCAGAAGTTAGATCAGATGGCAAATTGGATTTGGTGCTAGGTCTTTCCCTTTAGGTTTTACCCCAACAATGTTTTCATTAGTTTCGCTCACTCTCGAAATCAAGCATTTTACAGCAGGTTGGAGCAGCCTGTATCTCAGCACAGGAATAAGGTAGGGAAGAATTCTAAGGATCATTTTGACTGCCTCCAGAAGTTAGATCAGATGGCAAATTGGATTTGGTGCTAGGTCTTTCCCTTTAGGTTTTACCCCAACAATGTTTTCATTAGTTTCGCTCACTCTCGAAATCAAGCATTTTACAGCAGGTTGGAGCAGCCTGTATCTCAGCACAGGAATAAGGTAGGGAAGAATTCTAAGGATCATTTTGACTGCCTCCAGAAGTTAGATCAGATGGCAAATTGGATTTGGTGCTAGGTCTTTCCCTTTAGGTTTTACCCCAACAATGTTTTCATTAGTTTCGCTCACTCTCGAAATCAAGCATTTTACAGCAGGTTGGAGCAGCCTGTATCTCAGCACAGGAATAAGGTAGGGAAGAATTCAAATGCTCATTTTGACTGCCTCCAGAAGTTAGATCAGATGGCAAATTGGATTTGGTGCTAGGTCTTTCCCTTTAGGTTTTACCCCAACAATGTTTTCATTAGTTTCGCTCACTCTCGAAATCAAGCATTTTACAGCAGGTTGGAGCAGCCTGTATCTCAGCACAGGAATAAGGTAGGGAAGAATTCTAAGGATCATTTTGACTGCCTCCAGAAGTTAGATCAGATGGCAAATTGGATTTGGTGCTAGGTCTTTCCCTTTAGGTTTTACCCCAACAATGTTTTCATTAGTTTCGCTCACTCTCGAAATCAAGCATTTTACAGCAGGTTGGAGCAGCCTGTATCTCAGCACAGGAATAAGGTAGGGAAGAATTCTAAGGATCATTTTGACTGCCTCCAGAAGTTAGATCAGATGGCAAATTGGATTTGGTGCTAGGTCTTTCCCTTTAGGTTTTACCCCAACAATGTTTTCATTAGTTTCGCTCACTCTCGAAATCAAGCATTTTACAGCAGGTTGGAGCAGCCTGTATCTCAGCACAGGAATAAGGTAGGGAAGAATTCTAAGGCTCATTTTGACTGCCTCCAGAAGTTAGATCAGATGGCAAATTGGATTTGGTGCTAGGTCTTTCCCTTTAGGTTTTACCCCAACAATGTTTTCATTAGTTTCGCTCACTCTCGAAATCAAGCATTTTACAGCAGGTTGGAGCAGCCTGTATCTCAGCACAGGAATAAGGTAGGGAAGAATTCTAAGGATCATTTTGACTGCCTCCAGAAGTTAGATCAGATGGCAAATTGGATTTGGTGCTAGGTCTTTCCCTTTAGGTTTTACCCCAACAATGTTTTCATTAGTTTCGCTCACTCTCGAAATCAAGCATTTTACAGCAGGTTGGAGCAGCCTGTATCTCAGCACAGGAATAAGGTAGGGAAGAATTCTAAGGATCATTTTGACTGCCTCCAGAAGTTAGATCAGATGGCAAATTGGATTTGGTGCTAGGTCTTTCCCTTTAGGTTTTACCCCAACAATGTTTTCATTAGTTTCGCTCACTCTCGAAATCAAGCATTTTACAGCAGGTTGGAGCAGCCTGTATCTCAGCACAGGAATAAGGTAGGGAAGAATTCTAAGGCTCATTTTGACTGCCTCCAGAAGTTAGATCAGATGGCAAATTGGATTTGGTGCTAGGTCTTTCCCTTTAGGTTTTACCCCAACAATGTTTTCATTAGTTTCGCTCACTCTCGAAATCAAGCATTTTACAGCAGGTTGGAGCAGCCTGTATCTCAGCACAGGAATAAGGTAGGGAAGAATTCTAAGGATCATTTTGACTGCCTCCAGAAGTTAGATCAGATGGCAAATTGGATTTGGTGCTAGGTCTTTCCCTTTAGGTTTTACCCCAACAATGTTTTCATTAGTTTCGCTCACTCTCGAAACCAAGCATTTTACAGCAGGTTGGAGCAGCCTGTATCTCAGCACAGGAATAAGGTAGGGAAGAATTCTAAGGATCATTTTGACTGCCTCCAGCAGTTAGATCAGATGGCAAATTGGATTTGGTGCTAGGTCTTTCCCTTTAGGTTTTACCCCAACAATGTTTTCATTAGTTTCGCTCACTCTCGAAATCAAGCATTTTACAGCAGGTTGGAGCAGCCTGTATGTCAGCACAGGAATAAGGTAGGGAAGAATTCTAAGGATCATTTTGACTGCCTCCAGAAGTTAGATCAGATGGCAAATTGGATTTGGTGCTAGGTCTTTCCCTTTAGGTTTTACCCCAACAATGTTTTCATTAGTTTCGCTCACTCTCGAAATCAAGCATTTTACAGCAGGTTGGAGCAGCCTGTATCTCAGCACAGGAATAAGGTAGGGAAGAATTCTAAGGCTCATTTTGACTGCCTCCAGAAGTTAGATCAGATGGCAAATTGGATTTGGTGCTAGGTCTTTCCCTTTAGGTTTTACCCCAACAATGTTTTCATTAGTTTCGCTCACTCTCGAAATCAAGCATTTTACAGCAGGTTGGAGCAGCCTGTATCTCAGCACAGGAATAAGGTAGGGAAGAATTCTAAGGCTCATTTTGACTGCCTCCAGAAGTTAGATCAGATGGCAAATTGGATTTGGTGCTAGGTCTTTCCCTTTAGGTTTTACCCCAACAATGTTTTCATTAGTTTCGCTCACTCTCGAAATCAAGCATTTTACAGCAGGTTGGAGCAGCCTGTATCTCAGCACAGGAATAAGGTAGGGAAGAATTCTAAGGCTCATTTTGACTGCCTCCAGAAGTTAGATCAGATGGCAAATTGGATTTGGTGCTAGGTCTTTCCCTTTAGGTTTTACCCCAACAATGTTTTCATTAGTTTCGCTCACTCTCGAAATCAAGCATTTTACAGCAGGTTGGAGCAGCCTGTATCTCAGCACAGGAATAAGGTAGGGAAGAATTCTAAGGATCATTTTGACTGCCTCCAGAAGTTAGATCAGATGGCAAATTGGATTTGGTGCTAGGTCTTTCCCTTTAGGTTTTACCCCAACAATGTTTTCATTAGTTTCGCTCACTCTCGAAATCAAGCATTTTACAGCAGGTTGGAGCAGCCTGTATCTCAGCACAGGAATAAGGTAGGGAAGAATTCTAAGGATCATTTTGACTGCCTCCAGAAGTTAGATCAGATGGCAAATTGGATTTGGTGCTAGGTCTTTCCCTTTAGGTTTTACCCCAACAATGTTTTCATTAGTTTCGCTCACTCTCGAAACCAAGCATTTTACAGCAGGTTGGAGCAGCCTGTATCTCAGCACAGGAATAAGGTAGGGAAGAATTCTAAGGCTCATTTTGACTGCCTCCAGAAGTTAGATCAGATGGCAAATTGGATTTGGTGCTAGGTCTTTCCCTTTAGGTTTTACCCCAACAATGTTTTCATTAGTTTCGCTCACTCTCGAAATCAAGCATTTTACAGCAGGTTGGAGCAGCCTGTATGTCAGCACAGGAATAAGGTAGGGAAGAATTCTAAGGATCATTTTGACTGCCTCCAGAAGTTAGATCAGATGGCAAATTGGATTTGGTGCTAGGTCTTTCCCTTTAGGTTTTACCCCAACAATGTTTTCATTAGTTTCGCTCACTCTCGAAATCAAGCATTTTACAGCAGGTTGGAGCAGCCTGTATCTCAGCACAGGAATAAGGTAGGGAAGAATTCTAAGGCTCATTTTGACTGCCTCCAGAAGTTAGATCAGATGGCAAATTGGATTTGGTGCTAGGTCTTTCCCTTTAGGTTTTACCCCAACAATGTTTTCATTAGTTTCGCTCACTCTCGAAATCAAGCATTTTACAGCAGGTTGGAGCAGCCTGTATCTCAGCACAGGAATAAGGTAGGGAAGAATTCTAAGGCTCATTTTGACTGCCTCCAGAAGGTAGATCAGATGGGAAATTGGATGTGGTGCTAGGTCTTTCCCTTTAGGTTTTACCCCAACAATGTTTTCATTAGTTTCGCTCACTCTCGAAATCAAGCATTTTACAGCAGGTTGGAGCAGCCTGTATCTCAGCACAGGAATAAGGTAGGGAAGAATTCTAAGGCTCATTTTGACTGCCTCCAGAAGTTAGATCAGATGGCAAATTGGATTTGGTGCTAGGTCTTTCCCTTTAGGTTTTACCCCAACAATGTTTTCATTAGTTTCGCTCACTCTCGAAATCAAGCATTTTACAGCAGGTTGGAGCAGCCTGTATCTCAGCACAGGAATAAGGTAGGGAAGAATTCTAAGGATCATTTTGACTGCCTCCAGAAGTTAGATCAGATGGCAAATTGGATTTGGTGCTAGGTCTTTCCCTTTAGGTTTTACCCCAACAATGTTTTCATTAGTTTCGCTCACTCTCGAAATCAAGCATTTTACAGCAGGTTGGAGCAGCCTGTATCTCAGCACAGGAATAAGGTAGGGAAGAATTCTAAGGCTCATTTTGACTGCCTCCAGAAGTTAGATCAGATGGCAAATTGGATTTGGTGCTAGGTCTTTCCCTTTAGGTTTTACCCCAACAATATTTTCATTAGTTTCGCTCACTCTCGAAATCAAGCATTTTACAGCAGGTTGGAGCAGCCTGTATCTCAGCACAGGAATAAGGTAGGGAAGAATTCTAAGGCTCATTTTGACTGCCTCCAGAAGTTAGATCAGATGGCAAATTGGATTTGGTGCTAGGTCTTTCCCTTTAGGTTTTACCCCAACAATGTTTTCATTAGTTTCGCTCACTCTCGAAATCAAGCATTTTACAGCAGGTTGGAGCAGCCTGTATCTCAGCACAGGAATAAGGTAGGGAAGAATTCTAAGGCTCATTTTGACTGCCTCCAGAAGTTAGATCAGATGGCAAATTGGATTTGGTGCTAGGTCTTTCCCTTTAGGTTTTACCCCAACAATGTTTTCATTAGTTTCGCTCACTCTCGAAATCAAGCATTTTACAGCAGGTTGGAGCAGCCTGTATCTCAGCACAGGAATAAGGTAGGGAAGAATTCTAAGGCTCATTTTGACTGCCTCCAGAAGTTAGATCAGATGGCAAATTGGATTTGGTGCTAGGTCTTTCCCTTTAGGTTTTACCCCAACAATGTTTTCATTAGTTTCGCTCACTCTCGAAATCAAGCATTTTACAGCAGGTTGGAGCAGCCTGTATCTCAGCACAGGAATAAGGTAGGGAAGAATTCAAATGCTCATTTTGACTGCCTCCAGAAGTTAGATCAGATGGCAAATTGGATTTGGTGCTAGGTCTTTCCCTTTAGGTTTTACCCCAACAATGTTTTCATTAGTTTCGCTCACTCTCGAAATCAAGCATTTTACAGCAGGTTGGAGCAGCCTGTATCTCAGCACAGGAATAAGGTAGGGAAGAATTCTAAGGATCATTTTGACTGCCTCCAGAAGTTAGATCAGATGGCAAATTGGATTTGGTGCTAGGTCTTTCCCTTTAGGTTTTACCCCAACAATGTTTTCATTAGTTTCGCTCACTCTCGAAATCAAGCATTTTACAGCAGGTTGGAGCAGCCTGTATCTCAGCACAGGAATAAGGTAGGGAAGAATTCAAATGCTCATTTTGACTGCCTCCAGAAGTTAGATCAGATGGCAAATTGGATTTGGTGCTAGGTCTTTCCCTTTAGGTTTTACCCCAACAATGTTTTCATTAGTTTCGCTCACTCTCGAAATCAAGCATTTTACAGCAGGTTGGAGCAGCCTGTATCTCAGCACAGGAATAAGGTAGGGAAGAATTCTAAGGATCATTTTGACTGCCTCCAGAAGTTAGATCAGATGGCAAATTGGATTTGGTGCTAGGTCTTTCCCTTTAGGTTTTACCCCAACAATGTTTTCATTAGTTTCGCTCACTCTCGAAATCAAGCATTTTACAGCAGGTTGGAGCAGCCTGTATCTCAGCACAGGAATAAGGTAGGGAAGAATTCAAATGCTCATTTTGACTGCCTCCAGAAGTTAGATCACATGGCAAATTGGATTTGGTGCTAGGTCTTTCCCTTTAGGTTTTACCCCAACAATGTTTTCATTAGTTTCGCTCACTCTCGAAATCAAGCATTTTACAGCAGGTTGGAGCAGCCTGTATCTCAGCACAGGAATAAGGTAGGGAAGAATTCTAAGGATCATTTTGACTGCCTCCAGAAGTTAGATCAGATGGCAAATTGGATTTGGTGCTAGGTCTTTCCCTTTAGGTTTTACCCCAACAATGTTTTCATTAGTTTCGCTCACTCTCGAAATCAAGCATTTTACAGCAGGTTGGAGCAGCCTGTATCTCAGCACAGGAATAAGGTAGGGAAGAATTCTAAGGATCATTTTGACTGCCTCCAGAAGTTAGATCAGATGGCAAATTGGATTTGGTGCTAGGTCTTTCCCTTTAGGTTTTACCCCAACAATGTTTTCATTAGTTTCGCTCACTCTCGAAATCATTTTACAGCAGGTTGGAGCAGCCTGTATCTCAGCACAGGAATAAGGTAGGGAAGAATTCTAAGGCTCATTTTGACTGCCTCCAGAAGTTAGATCAGATGGCAAATTGGATTTGGTGCTAGGTCTTTCCCTTTAGGTTTTACCCCAACAATGTTTTCATTAGTTTCGCTCACTCTCGAAATCAAGCATTTTACAGCAGGTTGGAGCAGCCTGTATCTCAGCACAGGAATAAGGTAGGGAAGAATTCTAAGGATCATTTTGACTGCCTCCAGAAGTTAGATCAGATGGCAAATTGGATTTGGTGCTAGGTCTTTCCCTTTAGGTTTTACCCCAACAATGTTTTCATTAGTTTCGCTCACTCTCGAAATCAAGCATTTTACAGCAGGTTGGAGTAGCCTGTATCTCAGCACAGGAATAAGGTAGGGAAGAATTCTAAGGATCATTTTGACTGCCTCCAGAAGTTAGATCAGATGGCAAATTGGATTTGGTGCTAGGTCTTTCCCTTTAGGTTTTACCCCAACAATGTTTTCATTAGTTTCGCTCACTCTCGAAATCAAGCATTTTACAGCAGGTTGGAGCAGCCTGTATCTCAGCACAGGAATAAGGTAGGGAAGAATTCTAAGGATCATTTTGACTGCCTCCAGAAGTTAGATCAGATGGCAAATTGGATTTGGTGCTAGGTCTTTCCCTTTAGGTTTTACCCCAACAATGTTTTCATTAGTTTCGCTCACTCTCGAAATCAAGCATTTTACAGCAGGTTGGAGCAGCCTGTATCTCAGCACAGGAATAAGGTAGGGAAGAATTCTAAGGCTCATTTTGACTGCCTCCAGAAGTTAGATCAGATGGCAAATTGGATTTGGTGCTAGGTCTTTCCCTTTAGGTTTTACCCCAACAATGTTTTCATTAGTTTCGCTCACTCTCGAAATCAAGCATTTTACAGCAGGTTGGAGCAGCCTGTATCTCAGCACAGGAATAAGGTAGGGAAGAATTCAAATGCTCATTTTGACTGCCTCCAGAAGTTAGATCAGATGGCAAATTGGATTTGGTGCTAGGTCTTTCCCTTTAGGTTTTACCCCAACAATGTTTTCATTAGTTTCGCTCACTCTCGAAATCAAGCATTTTACAGCAGGTTGGAGCAGCCTGTATCTCAGCACAGGAATAAGGTAGGGAAGAATTCTAAGGATCATTTTGACTGCCTCCAGAAGTTAGATCAGATGGCAAATTGGATTTGGTGCTAGGTCTTTCCCTTTAGGTTTTACCCCAACAATGTTTTCATTAGTTTCGCTCACTCTCGAAATCAAGCATTTTACAGCAGGTTGGAGCAGCCTGTATCTCAGCACAGGAATAAGGTAGGGAAGAATTCAAAGGCTCATTTTGACTGCCTCCAGAAGTTAGATCAGATGGCAAATTGGATTTGGTGCTAGGTCTTTCCCTTTAGGTTTTACCCCAACAATGTTTTCATTAGTTTCGCTCACTCTCGAAATCAAGCATTTTACAGCAGGTTGGAGCAGCCTGTATCTCAGCACAGGAATAAGGTAGGGAAGAATTCTAAGGCTCATTTTGACTGCCTCCAGAAGTTAGATCAGATGGCAAATTGGATTTGGTGCTAGGTCTTTCCCTTTAGGTTTTACCCCAACAATGTTTTCATTAGTTTCGCTCACTCTCGAAATCAAGCATTTTACAGCAGGTTGGAGCAGCCTGTATCTCAGCACAGGAATAAGGTAGGGAAGAATTCTAAGGCTCATTTTGACTGCCTCCAGAAGTTAGATCAGATGGCAAATTGGATTTGGTGCTAGGTCTTTCCCTTTAGGTTTTACCCCAACAATGTTTTCATTAGTTTCGCTCACTCTCGAAATCAAGCATTTTACAGCAGGTTGGAGCAGCCTGTATCTCAGCACAGGAATAAGGTAGGGAAGAATTCTAAGGCTCATTTTGACTGCCTCCAGAAGTTAGATCAGATGGCAAATTGGATTTGGTGCTAGGTCTTTCCCTTTAGGTTTTACCCCAACAATGTTTTCATTAGTTTCGCTCACTCTCGAAATCAAGCATTTTACAGCAGGTTGGAGCAGCCTGTATCTCAGCACAGGAATAAGGTAGGGAAGAATTCTAAGGCTCATTTTGACTGCCTCCAGAAGTTAGATCAGATGGCAAATTGGATTTGGTGCTAGGTCTTTCCCTTTAGGTTTTACCCCAACAATGTTTTCATTAGTTTCGCTCACTCTCGAAATCAAGCATTTTACAGCAGGTTGGAGCAGCCTGTATCTCAGCACAGGAATAAGGTAGGGAAGAATTCAAAGGCTCATTTTGACTGCCTCCAGAAGTTAGATCAGATGGCAAATTGGATTTGGTGCTAGGTCTTTCCCTTTAGGTTTTACCCCAACAATGTTTTCATTAGTTTCGCTCACTCTCGAAATCAAGCATTTTACAGCAGGTTGGAGCAGCCTGTATCTCAGCACAGGAATAAGGTAGGGAAGAATTCTAAGGATCATTTTGACTGCCTCCAGAAGTTAGATCAGATGGCAAATTGGATTTGGTGCTAGGTCTTTCCCTTTAGGTTTTACCCCAACAATGTTTTCATTAGTTTCGCTCACTCTCGAAATCAAGCATTTTACAGCAGGTTGGAGCAGCCTGTATCTCAGCACAGGAATAAGGTAGGGAAGAATTCAAATGCTCATTTTGACTGCCTCCAGAAGTTAGATCAGATGGCAAATTGGATTTGGTGCTAGGTCTTTCCCTTTAGGTTTTACCCCAACAATGTTTTCATTAGTTTCGCTCACTCTCGAAATCAAGCATTTTACAGCAGGTTGGAGCAGCCTGTATCTCAGCACAGGAATAAGGTAGGGAAGAATTCAAATGCTCATTTTGACTGCCTCCAGAAGTTAGATCAGATGGCAAATAGGATTTGGTGCTAGGTCTTTCCCTTTAGGTTTTACCCCAACAATGTTTTCATTAGTTTCGCTCACTCTCGAAATCAAGCATTTTACAGCAGGTTGGAGCAGCCTGTATCTCAGCACAGGAATAAGGTAGGGAAGAATTCTAAGGCTCATTTTGACTGCCTCCAGAAGTTAGATCAGATGGCAAATTGGATTTGGTGCTAGGTCTTTCCCTTTAGGTTTTACCCCAACAATGTTTTCATTAGTTTCGCTCACTCTCGAAATCAAGCATTTTACATCAGGTTGGAGCAGCCTGTATCTCAGCACAGGAATAAGGTAGGGAAGAATTCAAAGGCTCATTTTGACTGCCTCCAGAAGTTAGATCAGATGGCAAATTGGATTTGGTGCTAGGTCTTTCCTTTAGGTTTTACCCCAACAATGTTTTCATTAGTTTCGCTCACTCTCGAAATCAAGCATTTTACAGCAGGTTGGAGCAGCCTGTATCTCAGCACAGGAATAAGGTAGGGAAGAATTCTAAGGATCATTTTGACTGCCTCCAGAAGTTAGATCAGATGGCAAATTGGATTTGGTGCTAGGTCTTTCCCTTTAGGTTTTACCCCAACAATGTTTTCATTAGTTTCGCTCACTCTCGAAATCAAGCATTTTACAGCAGGTTGGAGCAGCCTGTATCTCAGCACAGGAATAAGGTAGGGAAGAATTCAAATGCTCATTTTGACTGCCTCCAGAAGTTAGATCAGATGGCAAATTGGATTTGGTGCTAGGTCTTTCCCTTTAGGTTTTACCCCAACAATGTTTTCATTAGTTTCGCTCACTCTTGAAATCAAGCATTTTACAGCAGGTTGGAGCAGCCTGTATCTCAGCACAGGAATAAGGTAGGGAAGAATTCTAAGGATCATTTTGACTGCCTCCAGAAGTTAGATCAGATGGCAAATTGGATTTGGTGCTAGGTCTTTCCCTTTAGGTTTTACCCCAACAATGTTTTCATTAGTTTCGCTCACTCTCGAAATCAAGCATTTTACAGCAGGTTGGAGCAGCCTGTATCTCAGCACAGGAATAAGGTAGGGAAGAATTCAAATGCTCATTTTGACTGCCTCCAGAAGTTAGATCAGATGGCAAATTGGATTTGGTGCTAGGTCTTTCCCTTTAGGTTTTACCCCAACAATGTTTTCATTAGTTTCGCTCACTCTCGAAATCAAGCATTTTACAGCAGGTTGGAGCAGCCTGTATCTCAGCACAGGAATAAGGTAGGGAAGAATTCTAAGGCTCATTTTGACTGCCTCCAGAAGTTAGATCAGATGGCAAATTGGATTTGGTGCTAGGTCTTTCCCTTTAGGTTTTACCCCAACAATGTTTTCATTAGTTTCGCTCACTCTCGAAATCAAGCATTTTACAGCAGGTTGGAGCAGCCTGTATCTCAGCACAGGAATAAGGTAGGGAAGAATTCTAAGGCTCATTTTGACTGCCTCCAGAAGTTAGATCAGATGGCAAATTGGATTTGGTGCTAGGTCTTTCCCTTTAGGTTTTACCCCAACAATGTTTTCATTAGTTTCGCTCACTCTCAAAATCAAGCATTTTACAGCAGGTTGGAGCAGCCTGTATCTCAGCACAGGAATAAGGTAGGGAAGAATTCTAAGGCTCATTTTGACTGCCTCCAGAAGTTAGATCAGATGGCAAATTGGATTTGGTGCTAGGTCTTTCCCTTTAGGTTTTACCCCAACAATGTTTTCATTAGTTTCGCTCACTCTCGAAATCAAGCATTTTTACAGCAGGTTGGAGCAGCCTGTATCTCAGCACAGGAATAAGGTAGGGAAGAATTCTAAGGATCATTTTGACTGCCTCCAGAAGTTAGATCAGATGGCAAATTGGATTTGGTGCTAGGTCTTTCCCTTTAGGTTTTACCCCAACAATGTTTTCATTAGTTTCGCTCACTCTCGAAATCAAGCATTTTACAGCAGGTTGGAGCAGCCTGTATCTCAGCACAGGAATAAGGTAGGGAAGAATTCAAATGCTCATTTTGACTGCCTCCAGAAGTTAGATCAGATGGCAAATTGGATTTGGTGCTAGGTCTTTCCCTTTAGGTTTTACCCCAACAATGTTTTCATTAGTTTCGCTCACTCTCGAAATCAAGCATTTTACAGCAGGTTGGAGCAGCCTGTATCTCAGCACAGGAATAAGGTAGGGAAGAATTCTAAGGATCATTTTGACTGCCTCCAGAAGTTAGATCAGATGGCAAATTGGATTTGGTGCTAGGTCTTTCCCTTTAGGTTTTACCCCAACAATGTTTTCATTAGTTTCGCTCACTCTCGAAATCAAGCATTTTACAGCAGGTTGGAGCAGCCTGTATCTCAGCACAGGAATAAGGTAGGGAAGAATTCTAAGGATCATTTTGACTGCCTCCAGAAGTTAGATCAGATGGCAAATTGGATTTGGTGCTAGGTCTTTCCCTTTAGGTTTTACCCCAACAATGTTTTCATTAGTTTCGCTCACTCTCGAAATCAAGCATTTTACAGCAGGTTGGAGCAGCCTGTATCTCAGCACAGGAATAAGGTAGGGAAGAATTCTAAGGCTCATTTTGACTGCCTCCAGAAGTTAGATCAGATGGCAAATTGGATTTGGTGCTAGGTCTTTCCCTTTAGGTTTTACCCCAACAATGTTTTCATTAGTTTCGCTCACTCTCGAAATCAAGCATTTTACAGCAGGTTGGAGCAGCCTGTATCTCAGCACAGGAATAAGGTAGGGAAGAATTCTAAGGCTCATTTTGACTGCCTCCAGAAGTTAGATCAGATGGCAAATTGGATTTGGTGCTAGGTCTTTCCCTTTAGGTTTTACCCCAACAATGTTTTCATTAGTTTCGCTCACTCTCGAAATCAAGCATTTTACAGCAGGTTGGAGCAGCCTGTATCTCAGCACAGGAATAAGGTAGGGAAGAATTCTAAGGATCATTTTGACTGCCTCCAGAAGTTAGATCAGATGGCAAATTGGATTTGGTGCTAGGTCTTTCCCTTTAGGTTTTACCCCAACAATGTTTTCATTAGTTTCGCTCACTCTCGAAATCAAGCATTTTACAGCAGGTTGGAGCAGCCTGTATCTCAGCACAGGAATAAGGTAGGGAAGAATTCAAATGCTCATTTTGACTGCCTCCAGAAGTTAGATCAGATGGCAAATTGGATTTGGTGCTAGGTCTTTCCCTTTAGGTTTTACCCCAACAATGTTTTCATTAGTTTCGCTCACTCTCGAAATCAAGCATTTTACAGCAGGTTGGAGCAGCCTGTATCTCAGCACAGGAATAAGGTAGGGAAGAATTCTAAGGCTCATTTTGACTGCCTCCAGAAGTTAGATCAGATGGCAAATTGGATTTGGTGCTAGGTCTTTCCCTTTAGGTTTTACCCCAACAATGTTTTCATTAGTTTCGCTCACTCTCGAAATCAAGCATTTTACAGCAGGTTGGAGCAGCCTGTATCTCAGCACAGGAATAAGGTAGGGAAGAATTCTAAGGCTCATTTTGACTGCCTCCAGAAGTTAGATCAGATGGCAAATTGGATTTGGTGCTAGGTCTTTCCCTTTAGGTTTTACCCCAACAATGTTTTCATTAGTTTCGCTCACTCTCGAAATCAAGCATTTTACAGCAGGTTGGAGCAGCCTGTATCTCAGCACAGGAATAAGGTAGGGAAGAATTCTAAGGCTCATTTTGACTGCCTCCAGAAGTTAGATCAGATGGCAAATTGGATTTGGTGCTAGGTCTTTCCCTTTAGGTTTTACCCCAACAATGTTTTCATTAGTTTCGCTCACTCTCGAAATCAAGCATTTTACAGCAGGTTGGAGCAGCCTGTATCTCAGCACAGGAATAAGGTAGGGAAGAATTCTAAGGCTCATTTTGACTGCCTCCAGAAGTTAGATCAGATGGCAAATTGGATTTGGTGCTAGGTCTTTCCCTTTAGGTTTTACCCCAACAATGTTTTCATTAGTTTCGCTCACTCTCGAAATCAAGCATTTTACAGCAGGTTGGAGCAGCCTGTATCTCAGCACAGGAATAAGGTAGGGAAGAATTCTAAGGCTCATTTTGACTGCCTCCAGAAGTTAGATCAGATGGCAAATTGGATTTGGTGCTAGGTCTTTCCCTTTAGGTTTTACCCCAACAATGTTTTCATTAGTTTCGCTCACTCTCGAAATCAAGCATTTTACAGCAGGTTGGAGCAGCCTGTATCTCAGCACAGGAATAAGGTAGG
>NW_027144930.1:0-30544 GCF_026170545.1 Melanerpes formicivorus
GCTGCTCCAACCTGCTGTAAAATGCTTGATTTCGAGAGTGAGCGAAACTAATGAAAACATTGTTGGGGTAAAACCTAAAGGGAAAGACCTAGCACCAAATCCAATTTGCCATCTGATCTAACTTCTGGAGGCAGTCAAAATGAGCCTTAGAATTCTTCCCTACCTTATTCCTGTGCTGAGATACAGGCTGCTCCAACCTGCTGTAAAATGCTTGATTTCGAGAGTGAGCGAAACTAATGAAAACATTGTTGGGGGTAAAACCTAAAGGGAAAGACCTAGCACCAAATCCAATTTGCCATCTGATCTAACTTCTGGAGGCAGTCAAAATGATCCTTAGAATTCTTCCCTACCTTATTCCTGTGCTGAGATACAGGCTGCTCCAACCCTGCTGTAAAATGCTTGATTTCGAGAGTGAGCGAAAACTAATGAAAAACATTGTTGGGGTAAAACCTAAAGGGAAAGACCTAGCACCAAATCCAATTTGCCATCTGATCTAACTTCTGGAGGCAGTCAAAATGATCCTTAGAATTCTTCCCTACCTTATTCCTGTGCTGAGATACAGGCTGCTCCAACCTGCTGTAAAATGCTTGATTTCGAGAGTGAGCGAAACTAATGAAAACATTGTTGGGGTAAAACCTAAAGGGAAAGACCTAGCACCAAATCCAATTTGCCATCTGATCTAACTTCTGGAGGCAGTCAAAATGAGCCTTAGAATTCTTCCCTACCTTATTCCTGTGCTGAGATACAGGCTGCTCCAACCTGCTGTAAAATGCTTGATTTCGAGAGTGAGCGAAACTAATGAAAACATTGTTGGGGTAAAACCTGAAGGGAAAGACCTAGCACCAAATCCAATTTGCCATCTGATCTAACTTCTGGAGGCAGTCAAAATGAGCCTTAGAATTCTTCCCTACCTTATTCCTGTGCTGAGATACAGGCTGCTCCAACCTGCTGTAAAATGCTTGATTTCGAGAGTGAGCGAAACTAATGAAAACATTGTTGGGGTAAAACCTAAAGGGAAAGACCTAGCACCAAATCCAATTTGCCATCTGATCTAACTTCTGGAGGCAGTCAAAATGATCCTTAGAATTCTTCCCTACCTTATTCCTGTGCTGAGATACAGGCTGCTCCAACCTGCTGTAAAATGCTTGATTTCGAGAGTGAGCGAAACTAATGAAAACATTGTTGGGGTAAAACCTAAAGGGAAAGACCTAGCACCAAATCCAATTTGCCATCTGATCTAACTTCTGGAGGCAGTCAAAATGATCCTTAGAATTCTTCCTACCTTATTCCTGTGCTGAGATACAGGCTGCTCCAACCTGCTGTAAAATGCTTGATTTCGAGAGTGAGCGAAACTAATGAAAACATTGTTGGGGTAAAACCTAAAGGGAAAGACCTAGCACCAAATCCAATTTGCCATCTGATCTAACTTCTGGAGGCAGTCAAAATGATCCTTAGAATTCTTCCCTACCTTATTCCTGTGCTGAGATACAGGCTGCTCCAACCTGCTGTAAAATCCTTGATTTCGAGAGTGAGCGAAACTAATGAAAACATTGTTGGGGTAAAACCTAAAGGGAAAGACCTAGCACCAAATCCAATTTGCCATCTGAATCTAACTTCTGGAGGCAGTCAAAATGATCCTTAGAATTCTTCCCTACCTTATTCCTGTGCTGAGATACAGGCTGCTCCAACCTGCTGTAAAATGCTTGATTTCGAGAGTGAGCGAAACTAATGAAAACATTGTTGGGGTAAAACCTAAAGGGAAAGACCTAGCACCAAATCCAATTTGCCATCTGATCTAACTTCTGGAGGCAGTCAAAATGATCCTTAGAATTCTTCCCTACCTTATTCCTGTGCTGAGATACAGGCTGCTCCAACCTGCTGTAAAATGCTTGATTTCGAGAGTGAGCGAAACTAATGAAAACATTGTTGGGGTAAAACCTAAAGGGAAAGACCTAGCACCAAATCCAATTTGCCATCTGATCTAACTTCTGGAGGCAGTCAAAATGATCCTTAGAATTCTTCCCTACCTTATTCCTGTGCTGAGATACAGGCTGCTCCAACCTGCTGTAAAATGCTTGATTTCGAGAGTGAGCGAAACTAATGAAAACATTGTTGGGGTAAAACCTAAAGGGAAAGACCTAGCACCAAATCCAATTTGCCATCTGATCTAACTTCTGGAGGCAGTCAAAATGAGCCTTAGAATTCTTCCCTACCTTATTCCTGTGCTGAGATACAGGCTGCTCCAACCTGCTGTAAAATGCTTGATTTTGAGAGTGAGCGAAACTAATGAAAACATTGTTGGGGTAAAACCTAAAGGGAAAGACCTAGCACCAAATCCAATTTGCCATCTGATCTAACTTCTGGAGGCAGTCAAAATGAGCCTTAGAATTCTTCCCTACCTTATTCCTGTGCTGAGATACAGGCTGCTCCAACCTGCTGTAAAATGCTTGATTTCGAGAGTGAGCGAAACTAATGAAAACATTGTTGGGGTAAAACCTAAAGGGAAAGACCTAGCACCAAATCCAATTTGCCATCTGATCTAACTTCTGGAGGCAGTCAAAAATGATCCTTAGAATTCTTCCCTACCTTATTCCTGTGCTGAGATACAGGCTGCTCCAACCTGCTGTAAAATGCTTGATTTCGAGAGTGAGCGAAACTAATGAAAACATTGTTGGGGTAAAACCTAAAGGGAAAGACCTAGCACCAAATCCAATGTGCCATCTGATCTAACTTCTGGAGGCAGTCAAAATGAGCCTTAGAATTCTTCCCTACCTTATTCCTGTGCTGAGATACAGGCTGCTCCAACCTGCTGTAAAAATGCTTGATTTCGAGAGTGAGCGAAACTAATGAAAACATTGTTGGGGTAAAACCTAAAGGGGAAAGACCTAGCACCAAATCCAATTTGCCATCTGATCTAACTTCTGGAGGCAGTCAAAATGAGCCTTAGAATTCTTCCCTACCTTATTTCCTGTGCTGAGATACAGGCTGCTCCAACCTGCTGTAAAATGCTTGATTTCGAGAGTGAGCGAAACTAATGAAAACATTGTTGGGGTAAAACCTAAAGGGAAAGACCTAGCACCAAATCCAATTTGCCATCTGATCTAACTTCTGGAGGCAGTCAAAATGAGCCTTAGAATTCTTCCCTACCTTATTCCTGTGCTGAGCATACAGGCTGCTCCAACCTGCTGTAAAATGCTTGATTTCGAGAGTGAGCGAAACTAATGAAAACATTGTTGGGGTAAAACCTAAAGGGAAAGACCTAGCACCAAATCCAATTTGCCATCTGATCTAACTTCTGGAGGCAGTCAAAATGATCCTTAGAATTCTTCCCTACCTTATTCCTGTGCTGAGATACAGGCTGCTCCAACCTGCTGTAAAATGCTTGATTTCGAGAGTGAGCGAAACTAATGAAAACATTGTTGGGGTAAAACCTAAAGGGAAAGACCTAGCACCAAATCCAATTTGCCATCTGATCTAACTTCTGGAGGCAGTCAAAATGAGCCTTAGAATTCTTCCCTACCTTATTCCTGTGCTGAGATACAGGCTGCTCCAACCTGCTGTAAAATGCTTGATTTCGAGAGTGAGCGAAACTAATGAAAACATTGTTGGGGTAAAACCTAAAGGGAAAGACCTAGCACCAAATCCAATTTGCCATCTGATCTAACTTCTGGAGGCAGTCAAAATGATCCTCAGAATTCTTCCCTACCTTATTCCTGTGCTGAGATACAGGCTGCTCCAACCTGCTGTAAAATGCTTGATTTCGAGAGTGAGCGAAACTAATGAAAACATTGTTGGGGGTAAAACCTAAAGGGAAAGACCTAGCACCAAATCCAATTTGCCATCTGATCTAACTTCTGGAGGCAGTCAAAATGAGCCTTAGAATTCTTCCCTACCTTATTCCTGTGCTGAGATACAGGCTGCTCCAACCTGCTGTAAAATGCTTGATTTCGAGAGTGAGCGAAACTAATGAAAACATTGTTGGGGTAAAACCTAAAGGGAAAGACCTAGCACCAAATCCAATTTGCCATCTGATCTAACTTCTGGAGGCAGTCCAAAATGATCCTTAGAATTCTTCCCTACCCTTATTCCTGTGCTGAGATACAGGCTGCTCCAACCTGCTGTAAAATGCTTGATTTCGAGAGTGAGCGAAACTAATGAAAACATTGTTGGGGTAAAACCTAAAGGGAAAGACCTAGCACCAAATCCAATTTGCCATCTGATCTAACTTCTGGAGGCAGTCAAAATGAGCCTTAGAATTCTTCCCTACCTTATTCCTGTGCTGAGATACAGGCTGCTCCAACCTGCTGTAAAATGCTTGATTTCGAGAGTGAGCGAAACTAATGAAAACATTGTTGGGGTAAAACCTAAAGGGAAAGACCTAGCACCAAATCCAATTTGCCATCTGATCTAACTTCTGGAGGCAGTCAAAATGAGCCTTAGAATTCTTCCCTACCTTATTCCTGTGCTGAGATACAGGCTGCTCCAACCTGCTGTAAAATGCTTGATTTTGAGAGTGATTTTGAGAGTGAGCGAAACTAATGAAAACATTGTTGGGGTAAAACCTAAAGGGAAAGACCTAGCACCAAATCCAATTTGCCATCTGATCTAACTTCTGGAGGCAGTCAAAATGAGCCTTAGAATTCTTCCCTACCTTATTCCTGTGCTGAGATACAGGCTGCTCCAACCTGCTGTAAAATGCTTGATTTCGAGAGTGAGCGAAACTAATGAAAACATTGTTGGGGTAAAACCTAAAGGGAAAGACCTAGCACCAAATCCAATTTGCCATCTGATCTAACTTCTGGAGGCAGTCAAAATGAGCCTTAGAATTCTTCCCTACCTTATTCCTGTGCTGAGATACAGGCTGCTCCAACCTGCTGTAAAATGCTTGATTTCGAGAGTGAGCGAAACTAATGAAAACATTGTTGGGGTAAAACCTAAAGGGAAAGACCTAGCACCAAATCCAATGTGCCATCTGATCTAACTTCTGGAGGCAGTCAAAATGATCCTTAGAATTCTTCCCTACCTTATTCCTGTGCTGAGATACAGGCTGCTCCAACCTGCTGTAAAATGCTTGATTTCGAGAGTGAGCGAAACTAATGAAAACATTGTTGGGGTAAAACCTAAAGGGAAAGACCTAGCACCAAATCCAATTTGCCATCTGATCTAACTTCTGGAGGCAGTCAAAATGAGCCTTAGAATTCTTCCCTACCTTATTCCTGTGCTGAGATACAGGCTGCTCCAACCTGCTGTAAAATGCTTGATTTCGAGAGTGAGCGAAACTAATGAAAACATTGTTGGGGTAAAACCTAAAGGGAAAGACCTAGCACCAAATCCAATTTGCCATCTGATCTAACTTCTGGAGGCAGTCAAAATGAGCCTTAGAATTCTTCCCTACCTTATTCCTGTGCTGAGATACAGGCTGCTCCAACCTGCTGTAAAATGCTTGATTTCGAGAGTGAGCGAAACTAATGAAAACATTGTTGGGGTAAAACCTAAAGGGAAAGACCTAGCACAAAATCCAATTTGCCATCTGATCTAACTTCTGGAGGCAGTCAAAATGATCCTTAGAATTCTTCCCTACCTTATTCCTGTGCTGAGATACAGGCTGCTCCAACCTGCTGTAAAATGCTTGATTTCGAGAGTGAGCGAAACTAATGAAAACATTGTTGGGGTAAAACCTAAAGGGAAAGACCTAGCACCAAATCCAATTTGCCATCTGATCTAACTTCTGGAGGCAGTCAAAATGAGCCTTAGAATTCTTCCCTACCTTATTCCTGTGCTGAGATACAGGCTGCTCCAACCTGCTGTAAAATGCTTGATTTTGAGAGTGAGCGAAACTAATGAAAACATTGTTGGGGTAAAACCTAAAGGGAAAGACCTAGCACCAAATCCAATTTGCCATCTGATCTAACTTCTGGAGGCAGTCAAAATGAGCCTTAGAATTCTTCCCTACCTTATTCCTGTGCTGAGATACAGGCTGCTCCAACCTGCTGTAAAATGCTTGATTTCGAGAGTGAGCGAAACTAATGAAAACATTGTTGGGGTAAAACCTAAAGGGAAAGACCTAGCACCAAATCCAATTTGCCATCTGATCTAACTTCTGGAGGCAGTCAAAATGATCCTTAGAATTCTTCCCTACCTTATTCCTGTGCTGAGATACAGGCTGCTCCAACCTGCTGTAAAATGCTTGATTTCGAGAGTGAGCGAAACTAATGAAAACATTGTTGGGGTAAAACCTAAAGGGAAAGACCTAGCACCAAATCCAATTTGCCATCTGATCTAACTTCTGGAGGCAGTCAAAATGATCCTTAGAATTCTTCCCTACCTTATTCCTGTGCTGAGATACAGGCTGCTCCAACCTGCTGTAAAATGCTTGATTTCGAGAGTGAGCGAAACTAATGAAAACATTGTTGGGGTAAAACCTAAAGGGAAAGACCTAGCACCAAATCCAATTTGCCATCTGATCTAACTTCTGGAGGCAGTCAAAATGATCCTTAGAATTCTTCCCTACCTTATTCCTGTGCTGAGATACAGGCTGCTCCAACCTGCTGTAAAATCCTTGATTTCGAGAGTGAGCGAAACTAATGAAAACATTGTTGGGGTAAAACCTAAAGGGAAAGACCTAGCACCAAATCCAATTTGCCATCTGATCTAACTTCTGGAGGCAGTCAAAATGATCCTTAGAATTCTTCCCTACCTTATTCCTGTGCTGAGATACAGGCTGCTCCAACCTGCTGTAAAATGCTTGATTTCGAGAGTGAGCGAAACTAATGAAAACATTGTTGGGGTAAAACCTAAAGGGAAAGACCTAGCACCAAATCCAATTTGCCATCTGATCTAACTTCTGGAGGCAGTCAAAATGATCCTTAGAATTCTTCCCTACCTTATTCCTGTGCTGAGATACAGGCTGCTCCAACCTGCTGTAAAATGCTTGATTTCGAGAGTGAGCGAAACTAATGAAAACATTGTTGGGGTAAAACCTAAAGGGAAAGACCTAGCACCAAATCCAATTTGCCATCTGATCTAACTTCTGGAGGCAGTCAAAATGATCCTTAGAATTCTTCCCTACCTTATTCCTGTGCTGAGATACAGGCTGCTCCAACCTGCTGTAAAATGCTTGATTTCGAGAGTGAGCGAAACTAATGAAAACATTGTTGGGGTAAAACCTAAAGGGAAAGACCTAGCACCAAATCCAATTTGCCATCTGATCTAACTTCTGGAGGCAGTCAAAATGAGCCTTAGAATTCTTCCCTACCTTATTCCTGTGCTGAGATACAGGCTGCTCCAACCTGCTGTAAAATGCTTGATTTCGAGAGTGAGCGAAACTAATGAAAACATTGTTGGGGTAAAACCTAAAGGGAAAGAAAGACCTAGCACCAAATCCAATTTGCCATCTGATCTAACTTCTGGAGGCAGTCAAAATGATCCTTAGAATTCTTCCCTACCTTATTCCTGTGCTGAGATACAGGCTGCTCCAACCTGCTGTAAAATGCTTGATTTCGAGAGTGAGCGAAACTAATGAAAACATTGTTGGGGTAAAACCTAAAGGGAAAGACCTAGCACCAAATCCAATTTGCCATCTGATCTAACTTCTGGAGGCAGTCAAAATGATCCTTAGAATTCTTCCCTACCTTATTCCTGTGCTGAGATACAGGCTGCTCCAACCTGCTGTAAAATGCTTGATTTCGAGAGTGAGCGAAACTAATGAAAACATTGTTGGGGTAAAACCTAAAGGGAAAGACCTAGCACCAAATCCAATTTGCCATCTGATCTAACTTCTGGAGGCAGTCAAAATGAGCCTTAGAATTCTTCCCTACCTTATTCCTGTGCTGAGATACAGGCTGCTCCAACCTGCTGTAAAATGCTTGATTTCGAGAGTGAGCGAAACTAATGAAAACATTGTTGGGGTAAAACCTAAAGGGAAAGACCTAGCACCAAATCCAATTTGCCATCTGATCTAACTTCTGGAGGCAGTCAAAATGAGCCTTAGAATTCTTCCCTACCTTATTCCTGTGCTGAGATACAGGCTGCTCCAACCTGCTGTAAAATGCTTGATTTCGAGAGTGAGCGAAACTAATGAAAACATTGTTGGGGTAAAACCTAAAGGGAAAGACCTAGCACAAAATCCAATTTGCCATCTGATCTAACTTCTGGAGGCAGTCAAAATGATCCTTAGAATTCTTCCCTACCTTATTCCTGTGCTGAGATACAGGCTGCTCCAACCTGCTGTAAAATGCTTGATTTCGAGAGTGAGCGAAACTAATGAAAACATTGTTGGGGTAAAACCTAAAGGGAAAGACCTAGCACCAAATCCAATTTGCCATCTGATCTAACTTCTGGAGGCAGTCAAAATGAGCCTTAGAATTCTTCCCTACCTTATTCCTGTGCTGAGATACAGGCTGCTCCAACCTGCTGTAAAATGCTTGATTTTGAGAGTGAGCGAAACTAATGAAAACATTGTTGGGGTAAAACCTAAAGGGAAAGACCTAGCACCAAATCCAATTTGCCATCTGATCTAACTTCTGGAGGCAGTCAAAATGATCCTTAGAATTCTTCCCTACCTTATTCCTGTGCTGAGATACAGGCTGCTCCAACCTGCTGTAAAATGCTTGATTTCGAGAGTGAGCGAAACTAATGAAAACATTGTTGGGGTAAAACCTAAAGGGAAAGACCTAGCACCAAATCCAATTTGCCATCTGATCTAACTTCTGGAGGCAGTCAAAATGATCCTTAGAATTCTTCCCTACCTTATTCCTGTGCTGAGATACAGGCTGCTCCAACCTGCTGTAAAATGCTTGATTTCGAGAGTGAGCGAAACTAATGAAAACATTGTTGGGGTAAAACCTAAAGGGAAAGACCTAGCACCAAATCCAATTTGCCATCTGATCTAACTTCTGGAGGCAGTCAAAATGATCCTTAGAATTCTTCCCTACCTTATTCCTGTGCTGAGATACAGGCTGCTCCAACCTGCTGTAAAATGCTTGATTTCGAGAGTGAGCGAAACTAATGAAAACATTGTTGGGGTAAAACGTAAAGGGAAAGACCTAGCACCAAATCCAATTTGCCATCTGATCTAACTTCTGGAGGCAGTCAAAATGAGCCTTAGAATTCTTCCCTACCTTATTCCTGTGCTGAGATACAGGCTGCTCCAACCTGCTGTAAAATGCTTGATTTCGAGAGTGAGCGAAACTAATGAAAACATTGTTGGGGTAAAACCTAAAGGGAAAGAAAGACCTAGCACCAAATCCAATTTGCCATCTGATCTAACTTCTGGAGGCAGTCAAAATGAGCCTTAGAATTCTTCCCTACCTTATTCCTGTGCTGAGATACAGGCTGCTCCAACCTGCTGTAAAATGCTTGATTTCGAGAGTGAGCGAAACTAATGAAAACATTGTTGGGGTAAAACCTAAAGGGAAAGACCTAGCACCAAATCCAATGTGCCATCTGATCTAACTTCTGGAGGCAGTCAAAATGAGCCTTAGAATTCTTCCCTACCTTATTCCTGTGCTGAGATACAGGCTGCTCCAACCTGCTGTAAAATGCTTGATTTCGAGAGTGAGCGAAACTAATGAAAACATTGTTGGGGTAAAACCTAAAGGGAAAGACCTAGCACCAAATCCAATTTGCCATCTGATCTAACTTCTGGAGGCAGTCAAAATGATCCTTAGAATTCTTCCCTACCTTATTCCTGTGCTGAGATACAGGCTGCTCCAACCTGCTGTAAAATGCTTGATTTCGAGAGTGAGCGAAACTAATGAAAACATTGTTGGGGTAAAACCTAAAGGGAAAGACCTAGCACCAAATCCAATGTGCCATCTGATCTAACTTCTGGAGGCAGTCAAAATGATCCTTAGAATTCTTCCCTACCTTATTCCTGTGCTGAGATACAGGCTGCTCCAACCTGCTGTAAAATGCTTGATTTCGAGAGTGAGCGAAACTAATGAAAACATTGTTGGGGTAAAACCTAAAGGGAAAGACCTAGCACCAAATCCAATTTGCCATCTGATCTAACTTCTGGAGGCAGTCAAAATGAGCCTTAGAATTCTTCCCTACCTTATTCCTGTGCTGAGATACAGGCTGCTCCAACCTGCTGTAAAATGCTTGATTTCGAGAGTGAGCGAAACTAATGAAAACATTGTTGGGGTAAAACCTAAAGGGAAAGACCTAGCACCAAATCCAATTTGCCATCTGATCTAACTTCTGGAGGCAGTCAAAATGATCCTTAGAATTCTTCCCTACCTTATTCATGTGCTGAGATACAGGCTGCTCCAACCTGCTGTAAAATGCTTGATTTCGAGAGTGAGCGAAACTAATGAAAACATTGTTGGGGTAAAACCTAAAGGGAAAGACCTAGCACCAAATCCAATTTGCCATCTGATCCAACTTCTGGAGGCAGTCAAAATGAGCCTTAGAATTCTTCCCTACCTTATTCCTGTGCTGAGATACAGGCTGCTCCAACCTGCTGTAAAATGCTTGATTTCGAGAGTGAGCGAAACTAATGAAAACATTGTTGGGGTAAAACCTAAAGGGAAAGACCTAGCACCAAATCCAATTTGCCATCTGATCCAACTTCTGGAGGGCAGTCAAAATGAGCCTTAGAATTCTTCCCTACCTTATTCCTGTGCTGAGATACAGGCTGCTCCAACCTGCTGTAAAATGCTTGATTTCGAGAGTGAGCGAAACTAATGAAAACATTGTTGGGGTAAAACCTAAAGGGAAAGACCTAGCACCAAATCCAATTTGCCATCTGATCTAACTTCTGGAGGCAGTCAAAATGAGCCTTAGAATTCTTCCCTACCTTATTCCTGTGCTGAGATACAGGCTGCTCCAACCTGCTGTAAAATGCTTGATTTCGAGAGTGAGCGAAACTAATGAAAACATTGTTGGGGTAAAACCTAAAGGGAAAGAAAGACCTAGCACCAAATCCAATTTGCCATCTGATCTAACTTCTGGAGGCAGTCAAAATGAGCCTTAGAATTCTTCCCTACCTTATTCCTGTGCTGAGATACAGGCTGCTCCAACCTGCTGTAAAATGCTTGATTTCGAGAGTGAGCGAAACTAATGAAAACATTGTTGGGGTAAAACCTAAAGGGAAAGACCTAGCACCAAATCCAATGTGCCATCTGATCTAACTTCTGGAGGCAGTCAAAATGAGCCTTAGAATTCTTCCCTACCTTATTCCTGTGCTGAGATACAGGCTGCTCCAACCTGCTGTAAAATGCTTGATTTCGAGAGTGAGCGAAACTAATGAAAACATTGTTGGGGTAAAACCTAAAGGGAAAGACCTAGCACCAAATCCAATTTGCCATCTGATCTAACTTCTGGAGGCAGTCAAAATGAGCCTTAGAATTCTTCCCTACCTTATTCCTGTGCTGAGATACAGGCTGCTCCAACCTGCTGTAAAATGCTTGATTTCGAGAGTGAGCAAAACTAATGAAAACATTGTTGGGGTAAAACCTAAAGGGAAAGACCTAGCACCAAATCCAATGTGCCATCTGATCTAACTTCTGGAGGCAGTCAAAATGATCCTTAGAATTCTTCCCTACCTTATTCCTGTGCTGAGATACAGGCTGCTCCAACCTGCTGTAAAATGCTTGATTTCGAGAGTGAGCGAAACTAATGAAAACATTGTTGGGGTAAAACCTAAAGGGAAAGACCTAGCACCAAATCCAATTTGCCATCTGATCTAACTTCTGGAGGCAGTCAAAATGAGCCTTAGAATTCTTCCCTACCTTATTCCTGTGCTGAGATACAGGCTGCTCCAACCTGCTGTAAAATGCTTGATTTCGAGAGTGAGCGAAACTAATGAAAACATTGTTGGGGTAAAACCTAAAGGGAAAGACCTAGCACCAAATCCAATTTGCCATCTGATCTAACTTCTGGAGGCAGTCAAAATGATCCTTAGAATTCTTCCCTACCTTATTCATGTGCTGAGATACAGGCTGCTCCAACCTGCTGTAAAATGCTTGATTTCGAGAGTGAGCGAAACTAATGAAAACATTGTTGGGGTAAAACCTAAAGGGAAAGACCTAGCACCAAATCCAATTTGCCATCTGATCCAACTTCTGGAGGCAGTCAAAATGAGCCTTAGAATTCTTCCCTACCTTATTCCTGTGCTGAGATACAGGCTGCTCCAACCTGCTGTAAAATGCTTGATTTCGAGAGTGAGCGAAACTAATGAAAACATTGTTGGGGTAAAACCTAAAGGGAAAGACCTAGCACCAAATCCAATGTGCCATCTGATCTAACTTCTGGAGGCAGTCAAAATGATCCTTAGAATTCTTCCCTACCTTATTCCTGTGCTGAGATACAGGCTGCTCCAACCTGCTGTAAAATGCTTGATTTCGAGAGTGAGCGAAACTAATGAAAACATTGTTGGGGTAAAACCTAAAGGGAAAGACCTAGCACCAAATCCAATTTGCCATCTGATCTAACTTCTGGAGGCAGTCAAAATGATCCTTTGAATTCTTCCCTACCTTATTCCTGTGCTGAGATACAGGCTGCTCCAACCTGCTGTAAAATGCTTGATTTCGAGAGTGAGCGAAACTAATGAAAACATTGTTGGGGTAAAACCTAAAGGGAAAGACCTAGCACCAAATCCAATTTGCCATCTGATCTAACTTCTGGAGGCAGTCAAAATGATCCTTAGAATTCTTCCCTACCTTATTCCTGTGCTGAGATACAGGCTGCTCCAACCTGCTGTAAAATGCTTGATTTCGAGAGTGAGCGAAACTAATGAAAACATTGTTGGGGTAAAACCTAAAGGGAAAGACCTAGCACCAAATCCAATTTGCCATCTGATCTAACTTCTGGAGGCAGTCAAAATGAGCCTTAGAATTCTTCCCTACCTTATTCCTGTGCTGAGATACAGGCTGCTCCAACCTGCTGTAAAATGCTTGATTTCGAGAGTGAGCGAAACTAATGAAAACATTGTTGGGGTAAAACCTAAAGGGAAAGACCTAGCACCAAATCCAATTTGCCATCTGATCCAACTTCTGGAGGCAGTCAAAATGAGCCTTAGAATTCTTCCCTACCTTATTCCTGTGCTGAGATACAGGCTGCTCCAACCTGCTGTAAAATGCTTGATTTCGAGAGTGAGCGAAACTAATGAAAACATTGTTGGGGTAAAACCTAAAGGGAAAGACCTAGCACCAAATCCAATTTGCCATCTGATCTAACTTCTGGAGGCAGTCAAAATGAGCCTTAGAATTCTTCCCTACCTTATTCCTGTGCTGAG
Organism: Melanerpes formicivorus; assembly: GCF_026170545.1. NCBI lineage: Eukaryota > Metazoa > Chordata > Aves > Piciformes > Picidae > Melanerpes > Melanerpes formicivorus. Next base: position 13,238 of record NW_027144930.1, read on the forward strand.
ATACAGGCTGCTCCAACCTGCTGTAAAATGCTTGATTTCGAGAGTGAGCGAAACTAATGAAAACATTGTTGGGGTAAAACCTAAAGGGAAAGACCTAGCACCAAATCCAATTTGCCATCTGATCTAACTTCTGGAGGCAGTCAAAATGAGCCTTAGAATTCTTCCCTACCTTATTCCTGTGCTGAGATACAGGCTGCTCCAACCTGCTGTAAAATGCTTGATTTCGAGAGTGAGCGAAACTAATGAAAACATTGTTGGGGTAAAACCTAAAGGGAAAGACCTAGCACCAAATCCAATTTGCCATCTGATCTAACTTCTGGAGGCAGTCAAAATGATCCTTAGAATTCTTCCCTACCTTATTCCTGTGCTGAGATACAGGCTGCTCCAACCTGCTGTAAAATGCTTGATTTCGAGAGTGAGCGAAACTAATGAAAACATTGTTGGGGTAAAACCTAAAGGGAAAGACCTAGCACCAAATCCAATTTGCCATCTGATCTAACTTCTGGAGGCAGTCAAAATGATCCTTAGAATTCTTCCCTACCTTATTCCTGTGCTGAGATACAGGCTGCTCCAACCTGCTGTAAAATGCTTGATTTCGAGAGTGAGCGAAACTAATGAAAACATTGTTGGGGTAAAACCTAAAGGGAAAGACCTAGCACCAAATCCAATTTGCCATCTGATCTAACTTCTGGAGGCAGTCAAAATGATCCTTAGAATTCTTCCCTACCTTATTCCTGTGCTGAGATACAGGCTGCTCCAACCTGCTGTAAAATGCTTGATTTCGAGAGTGAGCGAAACTAATGAAAACATTGTTGGGGTAAAACCTAAAGGGAAAGACCTAGCACCAAATCCAATTTGCCATCTGATCTAACTTCTGGAGGCAGTCAAAATGAGCCTTAGAATTCTTCCCTACCTTATTCCTGTGCTGAGATACAGGCTGCTCCAACCTGCTGTAAAATGCTTGATTTCGAGAGTGAGCGAAACTAATGAAAACATTGTTGGGGTAAAACCTAAAGGGAAAGACCTAGCACCAAATCCAATTTGCCATCTGATCTAACTTCTGGAGGCAGTCAAAATGAGCCTTAGAATTCTTCCCTACCTTATTCCTGTGCTGAGATACAGGCTGCTCCAACCTGCTGTAAAATGCTTGATTTTGAGAGTGAGCGAAACTAATGAAAACATTGTTGGGGTAAAACCTAAAGGGAAAGACCTAGCACCAAATCCAATTTGCCATCTGATCTAACTTCTGGAGGCAGTCAAAATGAGCCTTAGAATTCTTCCCTACCTTATTCCTGTGCTGAGATACAGGCTGCTCCAACCTGCTGTAAAATGCTTGATTTCGAGAGTGAGCGAAACTAATGAAAACATTGTTGGGGTAAAACCTAAAGGGAAAGACCTAGCACCAAATCCAATTTGCCATCTGATCTAACTTCTGGAGGCAGTCAAAATGATCCTTAGAATTCTTCCCTACCTTATTCCTGTGCTGAGATACAGGCTGCTCCAACCTGCTGTAAAATGCTTGATTTCGAGAGTGAGCGAAACTAATGAAAACATTGTTGGGGTAAAACCTAAAGGGAAAGACCTAGCACCAAATCCAATTTGCCATCTGATCTAACTTCTGGAGGCAGTCAAAATGATCCTTAGAATTCTTCCCTACCTTATTCCTGTGCTGAGATACAGGCTGCTCCAACCTGCTGTAAAATGCTTGATTTCGAGAGTGAGCGAAACTAATGAAAACATTGTTGGGGTAAAACCTAAAGGGAAAGACCTAGCACCAAATCCAATTTGCCATCTGATCTAACTTCTGGAGGCAGTCAAAATGATCCTTAGAATTCTTCCCTACCTTATTCCTGTGCTGAGATACAGGCTGCTCCAACCTGCTGTAAAATGCTTGATTTCGAGAGTGAGCGAAACTAATGAAAACATTGTTGGGGTAAAACCTAAAGGGAAAGACCTAGCACCAAATCCAATTTGCCATCTGATCTAACTTCTGGAGGCAGTCAAAATGAGCCTTAGAATTCTTCCCTACCTTATTCCTGTGCTGAGATACAGGCTGCTCCAACCTGCTGTAAAATGCTTGATTTCGAGAGTGAGCGAAACTAATGAAAACATTGTTGGGGTAAAACCTAAAGGGAAAGACCTAGCACCAAATCCAATTTGCCATCTGATCTAACTTCTGGAGGCAGTCAAAATGATCCTTAGAATTCTTCCCTACCTTATTCCTGTGCTGAGATACAGGCTGCTCCAACCTGCTGTAAAATGCTTGATTTCGAGAGTGAGCGAAACTAATGAAAACATTGTTGGGGTAAAACCTAAAGGGAAAGACCTAGCACCAAATCCAATTTGCCATCTGATCTAACTTCTGGAGGCAGTCAAAATGATCCTTAGAATTCTTCCCTACCTTATTCCTGTGCTGAGATACAGGCTGCTCCAACCTGCTGTAAAATGCTTGATTTTGAGAGTGAGCGAAACTAATGAAAACATTGTTGGGGTAAAACCTAAAGGGAAAGACCTAGCACCAAATCCAATTTGCCATCTGATCTAACTTCTGGAGGCAGTCAAAATGAGCCTTAGAATTCTTCCCTACCTTATTCCTGTGCTGAGATACAGGCTGCTCCAACCTGCTGTAAAATGCTTGATTTCGAGAGTGAGCGAAACTAATGAAAACATTGTTGGGGTAAAACCTAAAGGGAAAGAAAGACCTAGCACCAAATCCAATTTGCCATCTGATCTAACTTCTGGAGGCAGTCAAAATGAGCCTTAGAATTCTTCCCTACCTTATTCCTGTGCTGAGATACAGGCTGCTCCAACCTGCTGTAAAATGCTTGATTTCGAGAGTGAGCGAAACTAATGAAAACATTGTTGGGGTAAAACCTAAAGGGAAAGACCTAGCACCAAATCCAATGTGCCATCTGATCTAACTTCTGGAGGCAGTCAAAATGAGCCTTAGAATTCTTCCCTACCTTATTCCTGTGCTGAGATACAGGCTGCTCCAACCTGCTGTAAAATGCTTGATTTCGAGAGTGAGCGAAACTAATGAAAACATTGTTGGGGTAAAACCTAAAGGGAAAGACCTAGCACCAAATCCAATTTGCCATCTGATCTAACTTCTGGAGGCAGTCAAAATGAGCCTTAGAATTCTTCCCTACCTTATTCCTGTGCTGAGATACAGGCTGCTCCAACCTGCTGTAAAATGCTTGATTTCGAGAGTGAGCGAAACTAATGAAAACATTGTTGGGGTAAAACCTAAAGGGAAAGACCTAGCACCAAATCCAATTTGCCATCTGATCTAACTTCTGGAGGCAGTCAAAATGATCCTTAGAATTCTTCCCTACCTTATTCCTGTGCTGAGATACAGGCTGCTCCAACCTGCTGTAAAATGCTTGATTTCGAGAGTGAGCGAAACTAATGAAAACATTGTTGGGGTAAAACCTAAAGGGAAAGACCTAGCACCAAATCCAATTTGCCATCTGATCTAACTTCTGGAGGCAGTCAAAATGAGCCTTAGAATTCTTCCCTACCTTATTCCTGTGCTGAGATACAGGCTGCTCCAACCTGCTGTAAAATGCTTGATTTCGAGAGTGAGCGAAACTAATGAAAACATTGTTGGGGTAAAACCTAAAGGGAAAGACCTAGCACCAAATCCAATTTGCCATCTGATCTAACTTCTGGAGGCAGTCAAAATGAGCCTTAGAATTCTTCCCTACCTTATTCCTGTGCTGAGATACAGGCTGCTCCAACCTGCTGTAAAATGCTTGATTTTGAGAGTGAGCGAAACTAATGAAAACATTGTTGGGGTAAAACCTAAAGGGAAAGACCTAGCACCAAATCCAATTTGCCATCTGATCTAACTTCTGGAGGCAGTCAAAATGAGCCTTAGAATTCTTCCCTACCTTATTCCTGTGCTGAGATACAGGCTGCTCCAACCTGCTGTAAAATGCTTGATTTCGAGAGTGAGCGAAACTAATGAAAACATTGTTGGGGTAAAACCTAAAGGGAAAGACCTAGCACCAAATCCAATTTGCCATCTGATCTAACTTCTGGAGGCAGTCAAAATGAGCCTTAGAATTCTTCCCTACCTTATTCCTGTGCTGAGATACAGGCTGCTCCAACCTGCTGTAAAATGCTTGATTTCGAGAGTGAGCGAAACTAATGAAAACATTGTTGGGGTAAAACCTAAAGGGAAAGACCTAGCACCAAATCCAATTTGCCATCTGATCTAACTTCTGGAGGCAGTCAAAATGATCCTTAGAATTCTTCCCTACCTTATTCCTGTGCTGAGATACAGGCTGCTCCAACCTGCTGTAAAATGCTTGATTTCGAGAGTGAGCGAAACTAATGAAAACATTGTTGGGGTAAAACCTAAAGGGAAAGACCTAGCACCAAATCCAATTTGCCATCTGATCTAACTTCTGGAGGCAGTCAAAATGATCCTTAGAATTCTTCCCTACCTTATTCCTGTGCTGAGATACAGGCTGCTCCAACCTGCTGTAAAATGCTTGATTTCGAGAGTGAGCGAAACTAATGAAAACATTGTTGGGGTAAAACCTAAAGGGAAAGACCTAGCACCAAATCCAATTTGCCATCTGATCTAACTTCTGGAGGCAGTCAAAATGAGCCTTAGAATTCTTCCCTACCTTATTCCTGTGCTGAGATACAGGCTGCTCCAACCTGCTGTAAAATGCTTGATTTCGAGAGTGAGCGAAACTAATGAAAACATTGTTGGGGTAAAACCTAAAGGGAAAGACCTAGCACCAAATCCAATTTGCCATCTGATCTAACTTCTGGAGGCAGTCAAAATGATCCTTAGAATTCTTCCCTACCTTATTCCTGTGCTGAGATACAGGCTGCTCCAACCTGCTGTAAAATGCTTGATTTCGAGAGTGAGCGAAACTAATGAAAACATTGTTGGGGTAAAACCTAAAGGGAAAGACCTAGCACCAAATCCAATTTGCCATCTGATCTAACTTCTGGAGGCAGTCAAAATGATCCTTAGAATTCTTCCCTACCTTATTCCTGTGCTGAGATACAGGCTGCTCCAACCTGCTGTAAAATGCTTGATTTTGAGAGTGAGCGAAACTAATGAAAACATTGTTGGGGTAAAACCTAAAGGGAAAGACCTAGCACCAAATCCAATTTGCCATCTGATCTAACTTCTGGAGGCAGTCAAAATGAGCCTTAGAATTCTTCCCTACCTTATTCCTGTGCTGAGATACAGGCTGCTCCAACCTGCTGTAAAATGCTTGATTTCGAGAGTGAGCGAAACTAATGAAAACATTGTTGGGGTAAAACCTAAAGGGAAAGAAAGACCTAGCACCAAATCCAATTTGCCATCTGATCTAACTTCTGGAGGCAGTCAAAATGAGCCTTAGAATTCTTCCCTACCTTATTCCTGTGCTGAGATACAGGCTGCTCCAACCTGCTGTAAAATGCTTGATTTCGAGAGTGAGCGAAACTAATGAAAACATTGTTGGGGTAAAACCTAAAGGGAAAGACCTAGCACCAAATCCAATGTGCCATCTGATCTAACTTCTGGAGGCAGTCAAAATGAGCCTTAGAATTCTTCCCTACCTTATTCCTGTGCTGAGATACAGGCTGCTCCAACCTGCTGTAAAATGCTTGATTTCGAGAGTGAGCGAAACTAATGAAAACATTGTTGGGGTAAAACCTAAAGGGAAAGACCTAGCACCAAATCCAATTTGCCATCTGATCTAACTTCTGGAGGCAGTCAAAATGAGCCTTAGAATTCTTCCCTACCTTATTCCTGTGCTGAGATACAGGCTGCTCCAACCTGCTGTAAAATGCTTGATTTCGAGAGTGAGCGAAACTAATGAAAACATTGTTGGGGTAAAACCTAAAGGGAAAGACCTAGCACCAAATCCAATGTGCCATCTGATCTAACTTCTGGAGGCAGTCAAAATGATCCTTAGAATTCTTCCCTACCTTATTCCTGTGCTGAGATACAGGCTGCTCCAACCTGCTGTAAAATGCTTGATTTCGAGAGTGAGCGAAACTAATGAAAACATTGTTGGGGTAAAACCTAAAGGGAAAGACCTAGCACCAAATCCAATTTGCCATCTGATCTAACTTCTGGAGGCAGTCAAAATGAGCCTTAGAATTCTTCCCTACCTTATTCCTGTGCTGAGATACAGGCTGCTCCAACCTGCTGTAAAATGCTTGATTTCGAGAGTGAGCGAAACTAATGAAAACATTGTTGGGGTAAAACCTAAAGGGAAAGACCTAGCACCAAATCCAATTTGCCATCTGATCTAACTTCTGGAGGCAGTCAAAATGATCCTTAGAATTCTTCCCTACCTTATTCATGTGCTGAGATACAGGCTGCTCCAACCTGCTGTAAAATGCTTGATTTCGAGAGTGAGCGAAACTAATGAAAACATTGTTGGGGTAAAACCTAAAGGGAAAGACCTAGCACCAAATCCAATTTGCCATCTGATCCAACTTCTGGAGGCAGTCAAAATGAGCCTTAGAATTCTTCCCTACCTTATTCCTGTGCTGAGATACAGGCTGCTCCAACCTGCTGTAAAATGCTTGATTTCGAGAGTGAGCGAAACTAATGAAAACATTGTTGGGGTAAAACCTAAAGGGAAAGACCTAGCACCAAATCCAATTTGCCATCTGATCTAACTTCTGGAGGCAGTCAAAATGAGCCTTAGAATTCTTCCCTACCTTATTCCTGTGCTGAGATACAGGCTGCTCCAACCTGCTGTAAAATGCTTGATTTCGAGAGTGAGCGAAACTAATGAAAACATTGTTGGGGTAAAACCTAAAGGGAAAGACCTAGCACCAAATCCAATTTGCCATCTGATCTAACTTCTGGAGGCAGTCAAAATGATCCTTAGAATTCTTCCCTACCTTATTCCTGTGCTGAGATACAGGCTGCTCCAACCTGCTGTAAAATGCTTGATTTCGAGAGTGAGCGAAACTAATGAAAACATTGTTGGGGTAAAACCTAAAGGGAAAGACCTAGCACCAAATCCAATTTGCCATCTGATCTAACTTCTGGAGGCAGTCAAAATGAGCCTTAGAATTCTTCCCTACCTTATTCCTGTGCTGAGATACAGGCTGCTCCAACCTGCTGTAAAATGCTTGATTTTGAGAGTGAGCGAAACTAATGAAAACATTGTTGGGGTAAAACCTAAAGGGAAAGACCTAGCACCAAATCCAATTTGCCATCTGATCTAACTTCTGGAGGCAGTCAAAATGAGCCTTAGAATTCTTCCCTACCTTATTCCTGTGCTGAGATACAGGCTGCTCCAACCTGCTGTAAAATGCTTGATTTCGAGAGTGAGCGAAACTAATGAAAACATTGTTGGGGTAAAACCTAAAGTGAAAGAAAGACCTAGCACCAAATCCAATTTGCCATCTGATCTAACTTCTGGAGGCAGTCAAAATGAGCCTTAGAATTCTTCCCTACCTTATTCCTGTGCTGAGATACAGGCTGCTCCAACCTGCTGTAAAATGCTTGATTTCGAGAGTGAGCGAAACTAATGAAAACATTGTTGGGGTAAAACCTAAAGGGAAAGACCTAGCACCAAATCCAATGTGCCATCTGATCTAACTTCTGGAGGCAGTCAAAATGAGCCTTAGAATTCTTCCCTACCTTATTCCTGTGCTGAGATACAGGCTGCTCCAACCTGCTGTAAAATGCTTGATTTCGAGAGTGAGCGAAACTAATGAAAACATTGTTGGGGTAAAACCTAAAGGGAAAGACCTAGCACCAAATCCAATTTGCCATCTGATCTAACTTCTGGAGGCAGTCAAAATGAGCCTTAGAATTCTTCCCTACCTTATTCCTGTGCTGAGATACAGGCTGCTCCAACCTGCTGTAAAATGCTTGATTTCGAGAGTGAGCGAAACTAATGAAAACATTGTTGGGGTAAAACCTAAAGGGAAAGACCTAGCACCAAATCCAATGTGCCATCTGATCTAACTTCTGGAGGCAGTCAAAATGATCCTTAGAATTCTTCCCTACCTTATTCCTGTGCTGAGATACAGGCTGCTCCAACCTGCTGTAAAATGCTTGATTTCGAGAGTGAGCGAAACTAATGAAAACATTGTTGGGGTAAAACCTAAAGGGAAAGACCTAGCACCAAATCCAATTTGCCATCTGATCTAACTTCTGGAGGCAGTCAAAATGAGCCTTAGAATTCTTCCCTACCTTATTCCTGTGCTGAGATACAGGCTGCTCCAACCTGCTGTAAAATGCTTGATTTCGAGAGTGAGCGAAACTAATGAAAACATTGTTGGGGTAAAACCTAAAGGGAAAGACCTAGCACCAAATCCAATTTGCCATCTGATCTAACTTCTGGAGGCAGTCAAAATGATCCTTAGAATTCTTCCCTACCTTATTCCTGTGCTGAGATACAGGCTGCTCCAACCTGCTGTAAAATGCTTGATTTCGAGAGTGAGCGAAACTAATGAAAACATTGTTGGGGTAAAACCTAAAGGGAAAGACCTAGCACCAAATCCAATTTGCCATCTGATCTAACTTCTGGAGGCAGTCAAAATGAGCCTTAGAATTCTTCCCTACCTTATTCCTGTGCTGAGATACAGGCTGCTCCAACCTGCTGTAAAATGCTTGATTTCGAGAGTGAGCGAAACTAATGAAAACATTGTTGGGGTAAAACCTAAAGGGAAAGACCTAGCACCAAATCCAATTTGCCATCTGATCTAACTTCTGGAGGCAGTCAAAATGATCCTTAGAATTCTTCCCTACCTTATTCCTGTGCTGAGATACAGGCTGCTCCAACCTGCTGTAAAATGCTTGATTTCGAGAGTGAGCGAAACTAATGAAAACATTGTTGGGGTAAAACCTAAAGGGAAAGACCTAGCACCAAATCCAATTTGCCATCTGATCTAACTTCTGGAGGCAGTCAAAATGAGCCTTAGAATTCTTCCCTACCTTATTCATGTGCTGAGATACAGGCTGCTCCAACCTGCTGTAAAATGCTTGATTTCGAGAGTGAGCGAAACTAATGAAAACATTGTTGGGGTAAAACCTAAAGGGAAAGACCTAGCACCAAATCCAATTTGCCATCTGATCCAACTTCTGGAGGCAGTCAAAATGAGCCTTAGAATTCTTCCCTACCTTATTCCTGTGCTGAGATACAGGCTGCTCCAACCTGCTGTAAAATGCTTGATTTCGAGAGTGAGCGAAACTAATGAAAACATTGTTGGGGTAAAACCTAAAGGGAAAGACCTAGCACCAAATCCAATTTGCCATCTGATCTAACTTCTGGAGGCAGTCAAAATGAGCCTTAGAATTCTTCCCTACCTTATTCCTGTGCTGAGATACAGGCTGCTCCAACCTGCTGTAAAATGCTTGATTTCGAGAGTGAGCGAAACTAATGAAAACATTGTTGGGGTAAAACCTAAAGGGAAAGACCTAGCACCAAATCCAATTTGCCATCTGATCTAACTTCTGGAGGCAGTCAAAATGATCCTTAGAATTCTTCCCTACCTTATTCCTGTGCTGAGATACAGGCTGCTCCAACCTGCTGTAAAATGCTTGATTTCGAGAGTGAGCGAAACTAATGAAAACATTGTTGGGGTAAAACCTAAAGGGAAAGACCTAGCACCAAATCCAATTTGCCATCTGATCTAACTTCTGGAGGCAGTCAAAATGATCCTTAGAATTCTTCCCTACCTTATTCCTGTGCTGAGATACAGGCTGCTCCAACCTGCTGTAAAATGCTTGATTTCGAGAGTGAGCGAAACTAATGAAAACATTGTTGGGGTAAAACCTAAAGGGAAAGACCTAGCACCAAATCCAATTTGCCATCTGATCTAACTTCTGGAGGCAGTCAAAATGAGCCTTAGAATTCTTCCCTACCTTATTCCTGTGCTGAGATACAGGCTGCTCCAACCTGCTGTAAAATGCTTGATTTCGAGAGTGAGCGAAACTAATGAAAACATTGTTGGGGTAAAACCTAAAGGGAAAGACCTAGCACCAAATCCAATTTGCCATCTGATCTAACTTCTGGAGGCAGTCAAAATGATCCTTAGAATTCTTCCCTACCTTATTCCTGTGCTGAGATACAGGCTGCTCCAACCTGCTGTAAAATGCTTGATTTCGAGAGTGAGCGAAACTAATGAAAACATTGTTGGGGTAAAACCTAAAGGGAAAGACCTAGCACCAAATCCAATTTGCCATCTGATCTAACTTCTGGAGGCAGTCAAAATGAGCCTTAGAATTCTTCCCTACCTTATTCCTGTGCTGAGATACAGGCTGCTCCAACCTGCTGTAAAATGCTTGATTTCGAGAGTGAGCGAAACTAATGAAAACATTGTTGGGGTAAAACCTAAAGGGAAAGACCTAGCACCAAATCCAATTTGCCATCTGATCTAACTTCTGGAGGCAGTCAAAATGAGTATTTGAATTCTTCCCTACCTTATTCCTGTGCTGAGATACAGGCTGCTCCAACCTGCTGTAAAATGCTTGATTTCGAGAGTGAGCGAAACTAATGAAAACATTGTTGGGGTAAAACCTAAAGGGAAAGACCTAGCACCAAATCCAATTTGCCATCTGATCTAACTTCTGGAGGCAGTCAAAATGATCCTTAGAATTCTTCCCTACCTTATTCCTGTGCTGAGATACAGGCTGCTCCAACCTGCTGTAAAATGCTTGATTTCGAGAGTGAGCGAAACTAATGAAAACATTGTTGGGGTAAAACCTAAAGGGAAAGACCTAGCACCAAATCCAATTTGCCATCTGATCTAACTTCTGGAGGCAGTCAAAATGATCCTTAGAATTCTTCCCTACCTTATTCCTGTGCTGAGATACAGGCTGCTCCAACCTGCTGTAAAATGCTTGATTTCGAGAGTGAGCGAAACTAATGAAAACATTGTTGGGGTAAAACCTAAAGGGAAAGACCTAGCACCAAATCCAATTTGCCATCTGATCTAACTTCTGGAGGCAGTCAAAATGATCCTTAGAATTCTTCCCTACCTTATTCCTGTGCTGAGATACAGGCTGCTCCAACCTGCTGTAAAATGCTTGATTTCGAGAGTGAGCGAAACTAATGAAAACATTGTTGGGGTAAAACCTAAAGGGAAAGACCTAGCACCAAATCCAATTTGCCATCTGATCTAACTTCTGGAGGCAGTCAAAATGAGCCTCAGAATTCTTCCCTACCTTATTCCTGTGCTGAGATACAGGCTGCTCCAACCTGCTGTAAAATGCTTGATTTCGAGAGTGAGCGAAACTAATGAAAACATTGTTGGGGTAAAACCTAAAGGGAAAGACCTAGCACCAAATCCAATGTGCCATCTGATCTAACTTCTGGAGGCAGTCAAAATGATCCTTAGAATTCTTCCCTACCTTATTCCTGTGCTGAGATACAGGCTGCTCCAACCTGCTGTAAAATGCTTGATTTCGAGAGTGAGCGAAACTAATGAAAACATTGTTGGGGTAAAACCTAAAGGGAAAGACCTAGCACCAAATCCAATTTGCCATCTGATCTAACTTCTGGAGGCAGTCAAAATGAGCCTTAGAATTCTTCCCTACCTTATTCCTGTGCTGAGATACAGGCTGCTCCAACCTGCTGTAAAATGCTTGATTTCGAGAGTGAGCGAAACTAATGAAAACATTGTTGGGGTAAAACCTAAAGGGAAAGACCTAGCACCAAATCCAATTTGCCATCTGATCTAACTTCTGGAGGCAGTCAAAATGAGCCTTAGAATTCTTCCCTACCTTATTCCTGTGCTGAGATACAGGCTGCTCCAACCTGCTGTAAAATGCTTGATTTCGAGAGTGAGCGAAACTAATGAAAACATTGTTGGGGTAAAACCTAAAGGGAAAGACCTAGCACCAAATCCAATTTGCCATCTGATCTAACTTCTGGAGGCAGTCAAAATGAGCCTTAGAATTCTTCCCTACCTTATTCCTGTGCTGAGATACAGGCTGCTCCAACCTGCTGTAAAATGCTTGATTTCGAGAGTGAGCGAAACTAATGAAAACATTGTTGGGGTAAAACCTAAAGGGAAAGACCTAGCACCAAATCCAATTTGCCATCTGATCTAACTTCTGGAGGCAGTCAAAATGAGCCTTAGAATTCTTCCCTACCTTATTCCTGTGCTGAGATACAGGCTGCTCCAACCTGCTGTAAAATGCTTGATTTCGAGAGTGAGCGAAACTAATGAAAACATTGTTGGGGTAAAACCTAAAGGGAAAGACCTAGCACCAAATCCAATTTGCCATCTGATCTAACTTCTGGAGGCAGTCAAAATGAGCATTTGAATTCTTCCCTACCTTATTCCTGTGCTGAGATACAGGCTGCTCCAACCTGCTGTAAAATGCTTGATTTCGAGAGTGAGCGAAACTAATGAAAACATTGTTGGGGTAAAACCTAAAGGGAAAGACCTAGCACCAAATCCAATTTGCCATCTGATCTAACTTCTGGAGGCAGTCAAAATGAGCCTTAGAATTCTTCCCTACCTTATTCCTGTGCTGAGATACAGGCTGCTCCAACCTGCTGTAAAATGCTTGATTTCGAGAGTGAGCGAAACTAATGAAAACATTGTTGGGGTAAAACCTAAAGGGAAAGACCTAGCACCAAATCCAATTTGCCATCTGATCTAACTTCTGGAGGCAGTCAAAATGATCCTTAGAATTCTTCCCCTACCTTATTCCTGTGCTGAGATACAGGCTGCTCCAACCTGCTGTAAAATGCTTGATTTCGAGAGTGAGCGAAACTAATGAAAACATTGTTGGGGTAAAACCTAAAGGGAAAGGACCTAGCACCAAATCCAATTTGCCATCTGATCTAACTTCTGGAGGCAGTCAAAATGAGCCTTAGAATTCTTCCCTACCTTATTCCTGTGCTGAGATACAGGCTGCTCCAACCTGCTGTAAAATGCTTGATTTCGAGAGTGAGCGAAACTAATGAAAACATTGTTGGGGTAAAACCTAAAGGGAAAGACCTAGCACCAAATCCAATTTGCCATCTGATCTAACTTCTGGAGGCAGTCAAAATGAGCCTTAGAATTCTTCCCTACCTTATTCCTGTGCTGAGATACAGGCTGCTCCAACCTGCTGTAAAATGCTTGATTTCGAGAGTGAGCGAAACTAATGAAAACATTGTTGGGGTAAAACCTAAAGGGAAAGACCTAGCACCAAATCCAATTTGCCATCTGATCTAACTTCTGGAGGCAGTCAAAATGATCCTTAGAATTCTTCCCTACCTTATTCCTGTGCTGAGATACAGGCTGCTCCAACCTGCTGTAAAATGCTTGATTTCGAGAGTGAGCGAAACTAATGAAAACATTGTTGGGGTAAAACCTAAAGGGAAAGACCTAGCACCAAATCCAATTTGCCATCTGATCTAACTTCTGGAGGCAGTCAAAATGATCCTTAGAATTCTTCCCTACCTTATTCCTGTGCTGAGATACAGGCTGCTCCAACCTGCTGTAAAATGCTTGATTTCGAGAGTGAGCGAAACTAATGAAAACATTGTTGGGGTAAAACCTAAAGGGAAAGACCTAGCACCAAATCCAATTTGCCATCTGATCTAACTTCTGGAGGCAGTCAAAATGATCCTTAGAATTCTTCCCTACCTTATTCCTGTGCTGAGATACAGGCTGCTCCAACCTGCTGTAAAATGCTTGATTTCGAGAGTGAGCGAAACTAATGAAAACATTGTTGGGGTAAAACCTAAAGGGAAAGACCTAGCACCAAATCCAATTTGCCATCTGATCTAACTTCTGGAGGCAGTCAAAATGAGCCTTAGAATTCTTCCCTACCTTATTCCTGTGCTGAGATACAGGCTGCTCCAACCTGCTGTAAAATGCTTGATTTCGAGAGTGAGCGAAACTAATGAAAACATTGTTGGGGTAAAACCTAAAGGGAAAGACCTAGCACCAAATCCAATTTGCCATCTGATCTAACTTCTGGAGGCAGTCAAAATGAGCCTTAGAATTCTTCCCTACCTTATTCCTGTGCTGAGATACAGGCTGCTCCAACCTGCTGTAAAATGCTTGATTTCGAGAGTGAGCGAAACTAATGAAAACATTGTTGGGGTAAAACCTAAAGGGAAAGACCTAGCACCAAATCCAATTTGCCATCTGATCTAACTTCTGGAGGCAGTCAAAATGAGCCTTAGAATTCTTCCCTACCTTATTCCTGTGCTGAGATACAGGCTGCTCCAACCTGCTGTAAAATGCTTGATTTCGAGAGTGAGCGAAACTAATGAAAACATTGTTGGGGTAAAACCTAAAGGGAAAGACCTAGCACCAAATCCCAATTTGCCATCTGATCTAACTTCTGGAGGCAGTCAAAATGAGCCTTAGAATTCTTCCCTACCTTATTCCTGTGCTGAGATACAGGCTGCTCCAACCTGCTGTAAAATGCTTGATTTCGAGAGTGAGCGAAACTAATGAAAACATTGTTGGGGTAAAACCTAAAGGGAAAGACCTAGCACCAAATCCAATTTGCCATCTGATCTAACTTCTGGAGGCAGTCAAAATGATCCTTAGAATTCTTCCCTACCTTATTCCTGTGCTGAGATACAGGCTGCTCCAACCTGCTGTAAAATGCTTGATTTCGAGAGTGAGCGAAACTAATGAAAACATTGTTGGGGTAAAACCTAAAGGGAAAGACCTAGCACCAAATCCAATTTGCCATCTGATCTAACTTCTGGAGGGCAGTCAAAATGAGCCTTAGAATTCTTCCCTACCTTATTCCTGTGCTGAGATACAGGCTGCTCCAACCTGCTGTAAAATGCTTGATTTCGAGAGTGAGCGAAACTAATGAAAACATTGTTGGGGTAAAACCTAAAGGGAAAGACCTAGCACCAAATCCAATTTGCCATCTGATCTAACTTCTGGAGGCAGTCAAAATGATCCTTAGAATTCTTCCCTACCTTATTCCTGTGCTGAGATACAGGCTGCTCCAACCTGCTGTAAAATGCTTGATTTCGAGAGTGAGCGAAACTAATGAAAACATTGTTGGGGTAAAACCTAAAGGGAAAGACCTAGCACCAAATCCAATTTGCCATCTGATCTAACTTCTGGAGGCAGTCAAAATGAGCCTTAGAATTCTTCCCTACCTTATTCCTGTGCTGAGATACAGGCTGCTCCAACCTGCTGTAAAATGCTTGATTTCGAGAGTGAGCGAAACTAATGAAAACATTGTTGGGGTAAAACCTAAAGGGAAAGACCTAGCACCAAATCCAATTTGCCATCTGATCTAACTTCTGGAGGCAGTCAAAATGAGCCTTAGAATTCTTCCCTACCTTATTCCTGTGCTGAGATACAGGCTGCTCCAACCTGCTGTAAAATGCTTGATTTCGAGAGTGAGCGAAACTAATGAAAACATTGTTGGGGTAAAACCTAAAGGGAAAGACCTAGCACCAAATCCAATTTGCCATCTGATCTAACTTCTGGAGGCAGTCAAAATGAGCCTTAGAATTCTTCCCTACCTTATTCCTGTGCTGAGATACAGGCTGCTCCAACCTGCTGTAAAATGCTTGATTTCGAGAGTGAGCGAAACTAATGAAAACATTGTTGGGGTAAAACCTAAAGGGAAAGACCTAGCACCAAATCCAATTTGCCATCTGATCTAACTTCTGGAGGCAGTCAAAATGAGCCTTAGAATTCTTCCCTACCTTATTCCTGTGCTGAGATACAGGCTGCTCCAACCTGCTGTAAAATGCTTGATTTCGAGAGTGAGCGAAACTAATGAAAACATTGTTGGGGTAAAACCTAAAGGGAAAGACCTAGCACCAAATCCAATTTGCCATCTGATCTAACTTCTGGAGGCAGTCAAAATGAGCCTTAGAATTCTTCCCTACCTTATTCCTGTGCTGAGATACAGGCTGCTCCAACCTGCTGTAAAATGCTTGATTTCGAGAGTGAGCGAAACTAATGAAAACATTGTTGGGGTAAAACCTAAAGGGAAAGACCTAGCACCAAATCCAATTTGCCATCTGATCTAACTTCTGGAGGCAGTCAAAATGAGCCTTAGAATTCTTCCCTACCTTATTCCTGTGCTGAGATACAGGCTGCTCCAACCTGCTGTAAAATGCTTGATTTCGAGAGTGAGCGAAACTAATGAAAACATTGTTGGGGTAAAACCTAAAGGGAAAGACCTAGCACCAAATCCAATTTGCCATCTGATCTAACTTCTGGAGGCAGTCAAAATGAGCCTTAGAATTCTTCCCTACCTTATTCCTGTGCTGAGATACAGGCTGCTCCAACCTGCTGTAAAATGCTTGATTTCGAGAGTGAGCGAAACTAATGAAAACATTGTTGGGGTAAAACCTAAAGGGAAAGACCTAGCACCAAATCCAATTTGCCATCTGATCTAACTTCTGGAGGCAGTCAAAATGAGCCTTAGAATTCTTCCCTACCTTATTCCTGTGCTGAGATACAGGCTGCTCCAACCTGCTGTAAAATGCTTGATTTCGAGAGTGAGCGAAACTAATGAAAACATTGTTGGGGTAAAACCTAAAGGGAAAGACCTAGCACCAAATCCAATTTGCCATCTGATCTAACTTCTGGAGGCAGTCAAAATGAGCCTTAGAATTCTTCCCTACCTTATTCCTGTGCTGAGATACAGGCTGCTCCAACCTGCTGTAAAATGCTTGATTTCGAGAGTGAGCGAAACTAATGAAAACATTGTTGGGGTAAAACCTAAAGGGAAAGACCTAGCACCAAATCCAATTTGCCATCTGATCTAACTTCTGGAGGCAGTCAAAATGAGCCTTAGAATTCTTCCCTACCTTATTCCTGTGCTGAGATACAGGCTGCTCCAACCTGCTGTAAAATGCTTGATTTCGAGAGTGAGCGAAACTAATGAAAACATTGTTGGGGTAAAACCTAAAGGGAAAGACCTAGCACCAAATCCAATTTGCCATCTGATCTAACTTCTGGAGGCAGTCAAAATGAGCCTTAGAATTCTTCCCTACCTTATTCCTGTGCTGAGATACAGGCTGCTCCAACCTGCTGTAAAATGCTTGATTTCGAGAGTGAGCGAAACTAATGAAAACATTGTTGGGGTAAAACCTAAAGGGAAAGACCTAGCACCAAATCCAATTTGCCATCTGATCTAACTTCTGGAGGCAGTCAAAATGAGCCTTAGAATTCTTCCCTACCTTATTCCTGTGCTGAGATACAGGCTGCTCCAACCTGCTGTAAAATGCTTGATTTCGAGAGTGAGCGAAACTAATGAAAACATTGTTGGGGTAAAACCTAAAGGGAAAGACCTAGCACCAAATCCAATTTGCCATCTGATCTAACTTCTGGAGGCAGTCAAAATGAGCCTTAGAATTCTTCCCTACCTTATTCACT
>NW_027144931.1:0-30527 GCF_026170545.1 Melanerpes formicivorus
GCCAGCCCCAGCCCTGGCCGCAGCCCTGCCCCAGCCCCAGACCTAGCCCAGCCCTGCTCTCAGCCCAGGCCCAGCCCAGCCCCCAGCCCAGCCCCACCCACGGCCCCAGCCCCGGCCCCAGCCCAGCCATAGCCCAGCCCCGGCCCCAGCCCCAGCTCCAGCCCTACCCCAGCCCTGCCCCAGCCCAGCCCCAGCCACAGCCCAGCCCCAGCCCCGGACCCAGCCCCAGTTGCAGCCCCGGCCCCAGCCCAGACCCTAGCCCAGCCCTCAGACCCGGCTCCAGTCCCCCGCCCCAGCCCAGCCCTGCTCCCAGCCCCGGCCCCAGCCCCGGCTCCCAGCCCTACCCCAGCCCTGCCCCAGCCCAAGGCCCAGCCTCCAGCCTAGTCCTGCTTCAGCGCCGGCCCCAACCCAGCCCCAGCCCCGGCCCCAACCTCAGTCCCAGCCCTGCCCCAGCCTCGGGCCCAGCCCTGTCCCAGGCCCAGCCCAGAACCCAGCCCAGCCCTGCCCCCGCCCCAGCCCCAGCCCAGCCCTGCCCTCAGCCACAGCCCAGCCCCAGCCCCGCCCTGGCCCAGCCCAGCCACAGCCCAGCCCCTGTCCTGGAACCAGCCCCAGTCGCAGCCCCGGCCCCAGCCCATACCCTAGCCCAGCCTCAGCCCCGGCTCCAGTCCCCGCCCCAGCCCAGCCCTGCTCCCAGCCCCCGGCCCCAGCCCCGGCTCCAGTCCCCACCCCAGCCCAGCAAAAACCCAGCCCCAGCCCCACCCTCCGGCCCCAGCCCAGCCCCAGCCCTGCCCCAGATTTGTCCAAGACTTGGTTCCAGCCCCAGCCCCAGCCCTTCCCCCAGCCCAGCCCCAGCCCAAGGCCCAGCCTCCAGCCTAGTCCTGCCCCAGCCCCAGCACCAGCCCAGCCCCAGCCCTGGACCCAGGCCCAGCCCAGCCCCAGCCCTGGTCCCAGCCCCAACCCCCAGCCCAGCCTCAGCCCCAGCCCTGACCCAGCCCAGCCCCAGCCCTGCACCCAGCCCCAGCCCCAGCCCAAACCCTGGCCCCAGCCCCGGCCCCAGCCCAGCCCCAGCCCCATCCCTGCCCCCAGCCCCAGCCCTAGCCCAGCCCTGCCCTCAGCCCAGCCCCAGGCCTGGACCCAGCCCCAGCCCTGCCCAGAACACAGCCCCAGCCCCCACCCCATCCCTGCCCCCACTCCCAGCTGCAGCCCCAGCCCTGTCCCAGCCCCAGCCCCCGGCCCCAGCCCGGCCCCAGCCCAAGGCCCAGCCCCACCCTCAGCCCCAGCCCAGCCCCAGCCCAAACCCCGGACCCAGCCTCAGCCCTGCCCCAGCCCTGGACAAAGCCCCACCCGCAGCCCCAGCCCCAACCTCAGCCCCAGCCCAGCCCCAGCCCAAACCCCGGACCCAGCCTCAGCCCTGCCCCAGCCCTGGACAAAGCCCCACCCGCAGCCCCAGCCCCAGCCCAGCCCTAGCCCAGCCCTGCCCCAGCCCTGGCTCATGCCCCAGCCCCTGCCCCACCCCCAGCCGCAGCCCTGCCCAAGACTTGGTTCCAGCCCCAGCCCCAGCCCCAGCCCCAGCCACACCCTCGGCACCAGCCCAGCCCCAGCCCTGTCCCCGGCCCCAGCCCAGCCCCAGCCCAGCCCCTGTTCCAGCCCCCGCCCTGCCCCCAGCCCCACCCCTGCCCCAGCCCCAGCCCTACTCCAGCCATGCCCAAGCCTCGGGCCCAGCCCCACCCTCAGCCCGAGCCCAGCCCCAGCCCAAACCCCGGACCCAGCCTCAGCCCTGCCCCAGCCCTGGACAAAGCCCCACCCGCCCCAGCCCCAGCCCCAGCCCAGCCCTAGCCCAGCCCTGCCCAAGCCTCGGGCCCAGCCCTTCTCCAGGCCCAGCCGAGACACCAGCCCAGCCCCACACTCAGCCCCAGCCCCAGCCCTGCCCCAGCCCAGCCCTAGCACCAGCCCCAGCCCAGCCCCTGCCCTGGACCCAGCCCCAGCCCCAGCCCAGCCCCAGCCCCACCCTGGACCCAGCACCAGCCCCAGCCCAGCCCCTGCCCTAGACCCAGCCCCAGCCCCAGCCCAGACTGAGACCCAGCCCTTCCCCATCCCAGCCCCACCCACCGCCCAACCCCAGCCCTGGCCCCTGCCCAGCCCCATCCCCACCCTGGACCCAGCCCCAGCCCCAGCCCTAGCCCAGCCCTGCCCCTCAGCCCAGGCCCAGCCCAGCCCCCAGCCCAGCCCCACCCACGGCCCCAGCCCCAGCCCCAGCCCAGCCCCAGCCCCGCCCCAGGCCCAGCCCCTGCCCTGGACCCAGCCCCAGCCCAGCCCCAGCCCCACCCCTGCCCCAGCCCAGCCCCGGCCCCTGCCCAGACCCCTCTCCCATCCCTGCCCCCAGCCCTGTCCCAGCCGCAGCCCCAGCCCCAGCCCTGTCCCAGCCCCAGCCCCAGCCCTGGCCGCAGCCCTGCCCCAGCCCCAGACCTAGCCCAGCCCTGCTCTCAGCCCAGGCCCAGCCCAGCCCCCAGCCCAGCCCCACCCATGGCCCCAGCCCCGGCCCCAGCCCAGCCATAGCCCAGCCCCGGCCCCAGCCCCGGCTCCAGCCCTACCCCAGCCCTGCCCCAGCCCAGCCCCAGCCACAGCCCAGCCCCAGCCCCGGACCCAGCCCCAGTTGCAGCCCCGGCCCCAGCCCAGACCCTAGCCCAGCCTCAGACCTGGCTCCAGTCCCCGCCCCAGCCCAGCCCTGCTCCCAGCCCCGGCCCCAGCCCCGGCTCCAGCCCTGCCCTCAGCCCCAGCCCCAGCCCCAGCCCCACCCTCAGCCCCAGCCCAGCCCCAGCCCCAGCCCCGGCCCCAGCCCCGGCTCCAGTCCCCACCCCAGCCCAGCAAAAACCCAGCCCCAGCCCCACCCTCGGCCCCAGCCCCAGCCCCAGCCCTGCCCCAGATTTGTCCAAGACTTGGTTCCAGCCCCAGCCCCAGCCCTTCCCCCAGCCCAGCCCCAGCCCAAGGCCCAGCCTCCAGCCTAGTCCTGCCCCAGCCCCAGCACCAGCCCCAGCCCCAGCCCTGGACCCAGGCCCAGCCCAGCCCCAGCCCTGGTCCCAGCCCCAACCCCAGCCCAGCCTCAGCCCCAGCCCTGACCCAGCCCAGCCCCAGCCCTGCACCCAGCCCCAGCCCCAGCCCAAACCCTGGGCCCCAGCCCCGGCCCCAGCCCAGCCCCAGCCCCATCCCTGCCCCCCAGCCCCAGCCCTAGCCCAGCCCTGCCCTCAGCCCAGCCCCAGGCCTGGACCCAGCCCCAGCCCTGCCCAGAACACAGCCCCAGCCCCCACCCCATCCCTGCCCCCACTCCCAGCTGCAGCCCCAGCCCTGTCCCAGCCCCAGCCCCGGCCCCCAGCCCGGCCCCAGCCCAAGGCCCAGCCCCACCCTCAGCCCCAGCCCAGCCCCAGCCCAAACCCCGGACCCAGCCTCAGCCCTGCCCCAGCCCTGGACAAAGCCCCACCCGCAGCCCCAGCCCCAACCTCAGCCCCAGCCCAGCCCCAGCCCAAACCCCGGACCCAGCCTCAGCCCTGCCCCAGCCCTGGACAAAGCCCCACCCGCAGCCCCAGCCCCAGCCCAGCCCTAGCCCAGCCCTGCCCCAGCCCTGGCTCATGCCCCAGCCCCTGCCCCACCCCAGCCGCAGCCCTGCCCAAGACTTGGTTCCAGCCCCAGCCCCAGCCCCAGCCCCAGCCACACCCTCGGCACCAGCCCAGCCCCAGCCCTGTCCCCGGCCCCAGCCCAGCCCCAGCCCAGCCCTGTTCCAGCCCCCGCCCTGCCCCAGCCCCACCCCTGCCCCAGCCCCAGCCCTACTCCAGCCATGCCCAAGCCTCGGGCCCAGCCCCACCCTCAGCCCGAGCCCAGCCCCAGCCCAAACCCCGGACCCAGCCTCAGCCCTGCCCCAGCCCTGGACAAAGCCCCACCCGCAGCCCCAGCCCCAGCCCAGCCCTAGCCCAGCCCTGCCCCCAGCCCTGGCTCATGCCCCAGCCCCTGCCCCAACCCCAGCCGCAGCCCTGCCCAAGACTTGGTTCCAGCCCCAGCCCCAGCCCCCAGCCCCAGCCACACCCTCGGCACCAGCCCAGCCCCAGCCCTGTCCCCAGCCCCAGCCCAGCCCCAGCCCAGCCCTGTTCCAGCCCCCGCCCTGCCCCAGCCCCACCCCTGCCCCAGCCCCAGCCCTACTCCAGCCCTGCCCAAGCCTCGGGCCCAGCCCTTCTCCAGGCCCAGCCGAGGACACCAGCCCAGCCCCACACTCAGCCCCAGCCCCAGCCCTGCCCCAGCCCAGCCCTAGCACCAGCCCCAGCCCAGCCCCTGCCCTGGACCCAGCCCCAGCCCCAGCCCAGCCCCAGCCCCACCCTGGACCCAGCACCAGCCCCAGCCCAGCCCCTGCCCTAGACCCAGCCCTAGCCCCAGCCCAGACTGAGACCCAGCCCTTCCCCAGCCCAGCCCCACCCACCGCCCAACCCCAGCCCTGGCCCCTGCCCAGCCCCATCCCCACCCTGGACCCAGCCCCAGCCCCAGCCCTAGCCCAGCCCTGCCCTCAGCCCAGGCCCAGCCCAGCCCCCAGCCCAGCCCCCACCCACGGCCCCAGCCCCAGCCCCAGCCCAGCCCCAGCCCAGCCCCAGCCCAGCCCCTGCCCTGGACCCAGCCCCAGCCCAGCCCCCAGCCCCCACCCCTGCCCCAGCCCAGCCCCGGCCCCTGCCCAGCCCCTCTCCCATCCCTGCCCCCAGCCCTGTCCCAGCCGCAGCCCCAGCCCCAGCCCTGTCCCCAGCCCCAGCCCCAGCCCTGGCCGCAGCCCTGCCCCAGCCCCAGACCCTAGCCCAGCCCTGCTCTCAGCCCAGGCCCAGCCCAGCCCCCAGCCCAGCCCCACCCACGGCCCCAGCCCCCGGCCCCAGCCCAGCCATAGCCCAGCCCCGGCCCCAGCCCCGGCTCCAGCCCTACCCCAGCCCTGCCCCAGCCCAGCCCCAGCCACAGCCCAGCCCCAGCCCCGGACCCAGCCCCAGTTGCAGCCCCGGCCCCAGCCCAGACCCTAGCCCAGCCTCAGACCTGGCTCCAGTCCCCGCCCCAGCCCAGCCCTGCTCCCAGCCCCGGCCCCAGCCCCGGCTCCAGCCCTGCCCTCAGCCCCAGCCCCAGCCCCCAGCCCCACCCTCAGCCCCAGCCCAGCCCCAGCCCCAGCCCCGGACCCAGCCTCAGCCCTGCCCCAGCCCTGGACAAAGCCCCACCCGCAGCCCCAGCCCCAGCCCAGCCCTAGCCCAGCCCTGCCCCAGCCACAGCCACAGCCCAGAACCAGCCCCAGCCCCACCCCCGGCCCCACCTCAGCCCCTGCCCAGCCCCAATCCCATCCCTACCCCTAGCCCTGCCCCAGCCCCAGGTTGTCCCACCCCCAGTCCTACCACCAGCCCCGGCCCCAGCCCCAGCCCTGCCCCCCAGCCCAGCCCCAGCCCAAGGGCCCAGCCTCCAGCCTAGTCCTGCCCCAGCCCCAGCACCAGCCCAGCCCCAGCCCCTGGACCCCAGGCCCAGCCCAGCCCCAGCCCTGGTCCCAGCCCCAACCCCAGCCCAGCCTCAGCCCCAGCCCTGACCCAGCCCAGCCCCAGCCCTGCACCCAGCCCCAGCCCCAGGCCGAACCCCTGGCCCCAGCCCCGGCCCCAGCCCAGCCCCAGCCCCATCCCTGCCCCCAGCCCCAGCCCTAGCCCAGCCCTGCCCTCAGCCCAGCCCCAGGCCTGGACCCAGCCCCAGCCCTGCCCCGGCCCCAGCCCAGCCCCAGCCCTATACCTGCCCCCAACCCAGCCCTGCCCCACCCCACACCTGCCCCAGCCCCAGCCCTAGCCTTGCCCTGCCCTCAGTCCAGCCCCAGGCCTGGACCCCAGCCCCAGCCCTGCCCAGAACACAGCCCCAGCCCCCACCCCCATCCCTGCCCCCACTCCCACCCGCAGCCCCAGCCCCAGCCCAGCCCCAGCCCTGGACCCAGCCCCAGTTGCAGCCCCGGCCCCAGCCCAGACCCTAGCCCAGACTCAGCCTTGGCTCCAGTCCCCGCCCCAGTCCAGCCCCTGCTCCCAAGCCCCGGCCCCCAGCCCCGGCTCCAGCCCTACCCCAGCCCTGCCCCAGCCCAAGCCCCAGCCTCCAGCCTAGTCCTGCTTCAGCGCCTACCCCAACCCAGCCCCAGGCCTGGCCCCAACCTCAGACCCAGCCCAGCCTCAGCCCCGGCCCCAGCCCAGCCCCTGCCCTGGACCCAGCCCTCAGCCCCAGCCCCCAGCCCTAGGCCAGCCCTGCCCTCAGCCCAGGCCCAGCCCAGCTCCCAGCCCAGCCCCCACCCAAGGCCCCAGCCCCAGCCCCAGCCCAGCCCTAGCCCAGCCCTGCCCCAGCCCAAGCCCTGCACCGAACCCAGCCCCGGCCCCAACCTCAGTCCCAGCCCAGCCCCAGCCTCGGGCCCAGCCCTGTCCCAGGCCCAGCCCAGAACCCAGCCCAGCCTCAGCCCCGGCCCCCAGCCCTGCCCCCCGCCCAAGACCTAGACCAGCCCCTGCCCTCAACCCAGCCCCAGCCCCAGCCCAGCCCTGCCCTCAGCCACAGCCCAGCCCCAGCCCCGCCCCGGCCCAGCCCAGCCACAGCCCAGCCCCTGCCCTGGACCCAGCCCCAGTCGCAGCCCCGGCCCCAGCCCAGACCCCTAGCCCAGCCTCAGCCTTGGCTCCAGTCCCCGCCCCAGCCCAGCCGTGCTCCCAGCCCCGGCCCCAGCCCCGGCTCCAGTCCCCGCCCCAGCCCAGCAAAGAACCCAGCCCAGCACCAGCCCCGGCCCCAGCCCAGACCCTAGCCCAGCCTCAGCCCTGGCTCCAGTCCCCACCCCAGCCCAGCCCTGCTCCCAGCCCCCGGCCCCAGCACCAGCCCCGGCTTCAGTCCCCGCCCCACCCCCAGCCCAGAACCTAGCCCAGCACCAGCCCTACCCCAGCCCTGCCCCAGCCTCGGGCCCAGCACTGCCCCAGCCCCAGACCTAGTCCAGCCCTGCTCTCAGTCCAGGCCCAGACCAGCCCCCAGCCCAGCCCCACCCACAGCCCCAGCCCCGGCCCCAGCCCAGCCATAGCCCAGCCCTGCCCCAGCCCAGCCCCAGCCACAGCCCAGCCCCAGCCCTGGACCCAGCCCCAGTTGCAGCCCCAGCCACAGCCCAGACCCTAGCCCAGCCTCAGCCCCGGCTCCAGCCCTACCCCAGCCCTGCCCCCGCCCAAGACCTAGACCAGCCCTGCCCTCAACCCAGCCCCAGCCCCAGCCCAGCCCTGCCCTCAGCCACAGCCCAGCCCCAGCCCCGCCCCGGCCCAGCCGAGCCGCAGCCCAGCCCCTGTCCTGGACCCAGCCCCAGTCCGCAGCCCCCGGCCCCAGCCCAGACCCTAGCCCAGCCTCAGCCCTGGCTCCAGTCCCCGCCCCAGCCCAGCCCTGCTCCCAGCCCCTGCCCCAGCACCAGCCCCAGCCCCAGCCCCACCCTCGGCCCCAGCCCAGCCCCAGCCCCAGCCACAGCCCAGCCCCAGCCACAGCCCTGCCCCAGCCCCAGCCCAGCCCTGCCCTCAGCCCAGGCCCAGCCCTAGCCCAGCCCTGCCCTCAGCCCCAGCCGCAGCCCCAGCCCTGCCCCAGTCCCTGCCCCAGCCCAGTCCTGGTCCCAGCCCAGCCTCTGCCCTAACCCAGCCCCAGCCCCAGCCCTGCCCTTGACTTGGTTCCAGCCCCAACCCCAGCCCTGCCCCCAGCCGAGCCCCAGCCCCAGCGCTCAGGCCTGCCCCCAGCATGGCCCCAGCCCAAGGCCCAGGCTCCAGCCTAGTTCTGCCCCATCCCCGGCCCCAGCCCAGCCCTAGCCCAGCCCCTGCCCCAGCCCCAGCCCCAGCCCAGCCCCAGCCCAGCCTCAGCCCCGGCTCCAGTCCCCGCCCCAGTCCAGCCCAGAACCCAGCCCTGCCCCAGCCCAGCCCTAGCACAAGCCCCAGCCCAGCCCCTGCCCCGGACCCAGCCCCAGCCCCAGCCCAGCCCCAGCCCCCACCCTGGACCCAGCCCCAGCCCCAGCCCAGCCCCTGCCCTGGACCCAGCCCCAGCCCCAGCCCCAGCCCAGCCCCAGCCCCACCCTGGACCCAGCCCCAGCCCCAGCCCAGCCCCTGCCCTGGACCCAGCCCCAGCCCCAGCCCAGACCAAGACCCAGCCCTGCCCCAGCCCAGCCCCACCCACCACCCAACCCCAGCCCGGCCCCCAGCCCAGCCCCATCCCCACCCTGGACCCAGCCCCCAGCCCCAGCCCTAGCCCAGCCCTGCCCTCAGCCCAGGCCCAGCCCAGCCGCCAGCCCAGCCCCACCCACGGCCCCAGCCCCAGCCCCAGCCCAGCCCTAGCCCAGCCCCAGCCCAGCCCCTGCCCTGGACCCAGCCCCAGCCCAGCCCCAGCCCCACCCCTGCCCCAGCCCAGCCCCGGCCCCTGCCCAGCCCCTCTCCCATCCCTGCCCCCAGCCCTGCCCCAGACCCAGCCCCAGCCCCAGCCCTGTCCCAGCCCCAGCACCAGCCCCGGCCGCAGCCCTGCCCCAGCCCCAGACCTAGCCCAGCCCTGCTCTCAGCCCAGGCCCAGCCCAGCCCCCAGCCCAGCCCCCACCCACGGCCCCAGCCCCGGCCCCAGCCCAGCCATAGCCCAGCCCCGGCCCCAGTCCCGGCTCCAGCCCTACCCCAGCCCTGCCCGAGCCCAGCCCCAGCCACAGCACAGCCCCACCCCTGGACCCAGCCCCACTTGCAGCCCCGGCCCCAGCCCAGACCCTAGCCCAGCCTCAGACCTGGCTCCAGTCCCCCGCCCCAGCCCAGCCCTGCTCCCAGCCCCGGCCCCAGCCCCGGCTCCAGCCCTACCCCAGCCCTGCCCGAGCCCAGCCCCAGCCACAGCACAGCCCCACCCCTGGACCCAGCCCCACTTGCAGCCCCGGCCCCAGCCCAGACCCTAGCCCAGCCTCAGACCTGGCTCCAGTCCCCGCCCCAGCCCAGCCCTGCTCCCAGCCCCGGCCCCAGCCCCGGCTCCAGCCCTGCCCTCAGCCCCAGCCCCAGCCCCAGCCCCACCCTCAGCCCCAGCCCAGCCCCAGCCCCAGCCCCGGACCCAGCCTCAGCCCTGCCCCAGCCCTGGACAAAGCCCCCACCCGCAGCCCCAGCCCCAGCCCAGCCCTAGCCCAGCCCTGCCCCAGCCACAGCCACAGCCCAGAACCAGCCCCAGCCCCACCCCCGGCCCCACCTCAGCCCCTGCCCAGCCCCAATCCCATCCCTACCCCTAGCCCTGCCCCAGCCCCAGGTTGTCCCACCCCCAGTCCTACACCAGCCCCGGCCCCAGCCCCAGCCCTGCCCCCAGCCCAGCCCCAGCCCAAGGCCCAGCCTCCAGCCTAGTCCTGCCCCAGCCCCAGCACCAGCCCAGCCCCAGCCCTGGACCCAGGCCCAGCCCAGCCCCAGCCCTGGTCCCAGCCCCAACCCCAGCCCAGCCTCAGCCCCAGCCCTGACCCAGCCCAGCCCCAGCCCTGCACCCAGCCCCAGCCCCAGGCCGAACCCTGGCCCCAGCCCCCGGCCCCAGCCCAGCCCCAGCCCCATCCCTGCCCCCAGCCCCCAGCCCTAGCCCAGCCCTGCCCTCAGCCCAGCCCCAGGCCTGGACCCAGCCCCAGCCCTGCCCCGGCCCCCAGCCCAGCCCCAGCCCTATACCTGCCCCCAACCCAGCCCTGCCCCACCCCACACCTGCCCCAGCCCCAGCCCTAGCCTTGCCCTGCCCTCAGTCCAGCCCCAGGCCTGGACCCAGCCCCAGCCCTGCCCAGAACACAGCCCCAGCCCCCACCCCATCCCTGCCCCCACTCCCACCCGCAGCCCCAGCCCCAGCCCAGCCCCAGCCCTGGACCCAGCCCCAGTTGCAGCCCCGGCCCCAGCCCAGACCCTAGCCCAGACTCAGCCTTGGCTCCAGTCCCCGCCCCAGTCCAGCCCTGCTCCCAGCCCCGGCCCCAGCCCCGGCTCCAGCCCTACCCCAGCCCTGCCCCAGCCCAAGCCCCAGCCTCCAGCCTAGTCCTGCTTCAGCGCCTACCCCAACCCAGCCCCAGGCCTGGCCCCAACCTCAGACCCAGCCCAGCCTCAGCCCCGGCCCCCAGCCCAGCCCCTGCCCTGGACCCAGCCCTCAGCCCCAGCCCCAGCCCTAGGCCAGCCCTGCCCTCAGCCCAGGCCCAGCCCAGCTCCCAGCCCAGCCCCCACCCAAGGCCCCAGCCCCAGCCCCAGCCCAGCCCTAGCCCAGCCCTGCCCCAGCCCAAGCCCTGCACCGAACCCAGCCCCGGCCCCAACCTCAGTCCCAGCCCAGCCCCAGCCTCGGGCCCAGCCCTGTCCCAGGCCCAGCCCAGAACCCAGCCCAGCCTCAGCCCCGGCCCCAGCCCTGCCCCCCGCCCAAGACCTAGACCAGCCCTGCCCTCAACCCAGCCCCAGCCCCAGCCCAGCCCTGCCCTCAGCCACAGCCCAGCCCCAGCCCCGCCCCGGCCCAGCCCAGCCACAGCCCAGCCCCCTGCCCTGGACCCAGCCCCAGTCGCAGCCCCGGCCCCAGCCCAGACCCTAGCCCAGCCTCAGCCTTGGCTCCAGTCCCCGCCCCAGCCCAGCCGTGCTCCCAGCCCCGGCCCCAGCCCCGGCTCCAGTCCCCGCCCCAGCCCAGCAAAGAACCCAGCCCAGCACCAGCCCCGGCCCCAGCCCAGACCCTAGCCCAGCCTCAGCCCTGGCTCCAGTCCCCACCCCCAGCCCAGCCCTGCTCCCAGCCCCGGCCCCAGCACCAGCCCCGGCTTCAGTCCCCGCCCCACCCCAGCCCAGAACCTAGCCCAGCACCAGCCCTACCCCAGCCCTGCCCCAGCCTCGGGCCCAGCACTGCCCCAGCCCCAGACCTAGTCCAGCCCTGCTCTCAGTCCAGGCCCAGACCAGCCCCCAGCCCAGCCCCCACCCACAGCCCCAGCCCCGGCCCCAGCCCAGCCATAGCCCAGCCCTGCCCCAGCCCAGCCCCAGCCACAGCCCAGCCCCAGCCCTGGACCCAGCCCCAGTTGCAGCCCCAGCCACAGCCCAGACCCTAGCCCAGCCTCAGCCCTGGCTCCAGTCCCCGCCCCAGCCCAGCCCTGCTCCCAGCCCCTGCCCCAGCACCAGCCCCAGCCCCAGCCCCACCCTCGGCCCCAGCCCAGCCCCAGCCCCAGCCCCAGCCCAGCCCCAGCCACAGCCCTGCCCCAGCCCCAGCCCAGCCCTGCCCTCAGCCCAGGCCCAGCCCTAGCCCAGCCCTGCCCTCAGCCCCAGCCGCAGCCCCAGCCCTGCCCCAGTCCCTGCCCCAGCCCAGTCCTGGTCCCAGCCCAGCCTCTGCCCTAACCCAGCCCCAGCCCCAGCCCTGCCCTTGACTTGGTTCCAGCCCCAACCCCAGCCCTGCCCCCAGCCGAGCCCCAGCCCCAGCGCTCAGGCCTGCCCCCAGCATGGCCCCAGCCCAAGGCCCAGGCTCCAGCCTAGTTCTGCCCCATCCCCGGCCCCAGCCCAGCCCTAGCCCAGCCCTGCCCCAGCCCCAGCCCCCAGCCCAGCCCCAGCCCAGCCTCAGCCCCGGCTCCAGTCCCCGCCCCAGTCCAGCCCAGAACCCAGCCCTGCCCCAGCCCAGCCCTAGCACAAGCCCCAGCCCAGCCCCTGCCCCGGACCCAGCCCCAGCCCCAGCCCAGCCCCAGCCCCACCCTGGACCCAGCCCCCAGCCCCAGCCCAGCCCCTGCCCTGGTCTCAGCCCTGCCCCAGCCCAGCCCCATCCCCACCCTGGACCCAGCCCCAGCCCCAGCCCAGCCCCTGCCCTGGACCCAGCCCCAGCCCCAGCCCCAGCCCAGCCCCAGCCCCACCCTGGACCCAGCCCCAGCCCCAGCCCAGCCCCTGCCCTGGACCCAGCCCCAGCCCCAGCCCAGACCAAGACCCAGCCCTGCCCCAGCCCAGCCCCACCCACCACCCAACCCCAGCCCGGCCCCCAGCCCAGCCCCATCCCCACCCTGGACCCAGCCCCAGCCCCAGCCCTAGCCCAGCCCTGCCCTCAGCCCAGGCCCAGCCCAGCCGCCAGCCCAGCCCCACCCACGGCCCCAGCCCCAGCCCCAGCCCAGCCCTAGCCCAGCCCCAGCCCAGCCCCTGCCCTGGACCCAGCCCCAGCCCAGCCCCAGCCCCACCCCTGCCCCAGCCCAGCCCCGGCCCCTGTCCAGCCCCTCTCCCATCCCTGCCCCCAGCCCTGCCCCAGACCCAGCCCCAGCCCCAGCCCTGTCCCAGCCCCAGCACCAGCCCCGGCCGCAGCCCTGCCCCAGCCCCAGACCTAGCCCAGCCCTGCTCTCAGCCCAGGCCCAGCCCAGCCCCCAGCCCAGCCCCACCCACGGCCCCAGCCCCGGCCCCAGCCCAGCCATAGCCCAGCCCCGGCCCCAGTCCCGGCTCCAGCCCTACCCCAGCCCTGCCCGAGCCCAGCCCCAGCCACAGCACAGCCCCACCCCTGGACCCAGCCCCACTTGCAGCCCCGGCCCCAGCCCAGACCCTAGCCCAGCCTCAGACCTGGCTCCAGTCCCCGCCCCAGCCCAGCCCTGCTCCCAGCCCCGGCCCCAGCCCCGGCTCCAGCCCTACCCCAGCCCTGCCCGAGCCCAGCCCCAGCCACAGCACAGCCCCACCCCTGGACCCAGCCCCACTTGCAGCCCCGGCCCCAGCCCAGACCCTAGCCCAGCCTCAGACCTGGCTCCAGTCCCCGCCCCAGCCCAGCCCTGCTCCCAGCCCCGGCCCCAGCCCCGGCTCCAGCCCTGCCCTCAGCCCCAGCCCCAGCCCCAGCCCCACCCTCAGCCCCAGCCCAGCCCCAGCCCCAGCCCCGGACCCAGCCTCAGCCCTGCCCCAGCCCTGGACAAAGCCCCACCCGCAGCCCCAGCCCCAGCCCAGCCCTAGCCCAGCCCTGCCCCAGCCACAGCCACAGCCCAGAACCAGCCCCAGCCCCACCCCCGGCCCCACCTCAGCCCCTGCCCAGCCCCAATCCCATCCCTACCCCTAGCCCTGCCCCAGCCCCAGGTTGTCCCACCCCCAGTCCTACACCAGCCCCGGCCCCAGCCCCAGCCCTGCCCCCAGCCCAGCCCCAGCCCAAGGCCCAGCCTCCAGCCTAGTCCTGCCCCAGCCCCAGCACCAGCCCAGCCCCAGCCCTGGACCCAGGCCCAGCCCAGCCCCAGCCCTGGTCCCAGCCCCAACCCCAGCCCAGCCTCAGCCCCAGCCCTGACCCAGCCCAGCCCCAGCCCTGCACCCAGCCCCAGCCCCAGGCCGAACCCTGGCCCCAGCCCCGGCCCCAGCCCAGCCCCAGCCCCATCCCTGCCCCCAGCCCCAGCCCTAGCCCAGCCCTGCCCTCAGCCCAGCCCCAGGCCTGGACCCAGCCCCAGCCCTGCCCCGGCCCCAGCCCAGCCCCAGCCCTATACCTGCCCCCAACCCAGCCCTGCCCCACCCCACACCTGCCCCAGCCCCAGCCCTAGCCTTGCCCTGCCCTCAGTCCAGCCCCAGGCCTGGACCCAGCCCCAGCCCTGCCCAGAACACAGCCCCAGCCCCCACCCCATCCCTGCCCCCACTCCCACCCGCAGCCCCAGCCCCAGCCCAGCCCCAGCCCTGGACCCAGCCCCAGTTGCAGCCCTGGCCCCAGCCCAGACCCTAGCCCAGCCTCAGCCTTGGCTCCAGTCCCCGCCCCAGTCCAGCCCTGCTCCCAGCCCCGGCCCCAGCCCCGGCTCCAGCCCTACCCCAGCCCTGCCCCAGCCCAAGCCCCAGCCTCCAGCCTAGTCCTGCTTCAGCGCCTACCCCAACCCAGCCCCAGGCCTGGCCCCAACCTCAGACCCAGCCCAGCCTCAGCCCCGGCCCCAGCCCAGCCCCTGCCCTGGACCCAGCCCTCAGCCCCAGCCCCAGCCCTAGGCCAGCCCTGCCCTCAGCCCAGGCCCAGCCCAGCTCCCAGCCCAGCCCCACCCAAGGCCCCAGCCCCAGCCCCAGCCCAGCCCTAGCCCAGCCCTGCCCCAGCCCAAGCCCTGCACCGAACCCAGCCCCGGCCCCAACCTCAGTCCCAGCCCAGCCCCAGCCTCGGGCCCAGCCCTGTCCCAGGCCCAGCCCAGAACCCAGCCCAGCCTCAGCCCCGGCCCCAGCCCTGCCCCCGCCCAAGACCTAGACCAGCCCTGCCCTCAACCCAGCCCCAGCCCCAGCCCAGCCCTGCCCTCAGCCACAGCCCAGCCCCAGCCCCCGCCCCGGCCCAGCCCAGCCACAGCCCAGCCCCTGCCCTGGACCCAGCCCCAGTCGCAGCCCCGGCCCCAGCCCAGACCCTAGCCCAGCCTCAGCCTTGGCTCCAGTCCCCGCCCCAGCCCAGCCGTGCTCCCAGCCCCGGCCCCAGCCCCGGCTCCAGTCCCCGCCCCAGCCCAGCAAAGAACCCAGCCCAGCACCAGCCCCGGCCCCAGCCCAGACCCTAGCCCAGCCTCAGCCCTGGCTCCAGTCCCCCACCCCAGCCCAGCCCTGCTCCCAGCCCCGGCCCCAGCACCAGCCCCGGCTTCAGTCTCCGCCCCCACCCCAGCCCAGAACCTAGCCCAGCACCAGCCCTACCCCAGCCCTGCCCCAGCCTCGGGCCCAGCACTGCCCCAGCCCCAGACCTAGTCCAGCCCTGCTCTCAGCCCAGGCCCAGACCAGCCCCCAGCCCAGCCCCACCCACGGCCCCAGCCCCGGCCCCAGCCCAGCCATAGCCCAGCCCTGCCCCAGCCCAGCCCCAGCCACAGCCCAGCCCCAGCCCTGGACCCAGCCCCAGTTGCAGCCCCAGCCACAGCCCAGACCCTAGCCCAGCCTCAGCCCCGGCTCCAGCCCTACCCCAGCCCTGCCCCCGCCCAAGACCTAGACCAGCCCTGCCCTCAACCCCAGCCCCAGCCCCAGCCCAGCCCTGCCCTCAGCCACAGCCCAGCCCCAGCCCCGCCCCGGCCCAGCCGAGCCACAGCCCAGCCCCTGTCCTGGACCCAGCCCCAGTCGCAGCCCCGGCCCCAGCCCAGAACCTAGCCCTGCCTCAGCCCTGGCTCCAGTCCCCGCCCCAGCCCAGCCCTGCTCCCAGCCCCTGCCCCAGCACCAGCCCCAGCCCCAGCCCCACCCTCGGCCCCAGCCCAGCCCCAGCCCCAGCCACAGCCCAGCCCCAGCCACAGCCCTGCCCCAGCCCCAGCCCAGCCCTGCCCTCAGCCCAGGCCCAGCCCTAGCCCAGCCCTGCCCTCAGCCCCAGCCGCAGCCCCAGCCCTGCCCCAGTCCCTGCCCCAGCCCAGTCCTGGTCCCAGCCCAGCCTCTGCCCTAACCCAGCCCCAGCCCCAGCCCTGCCCTTGACTTGGTTCCAGCCCCAACCCCAGCCCTGCCCCCAGCCGAGCCCCAGCCCCAGCGCTCAGGCCTGCCCCCAGCATGGCCCCAGCCCAAGGCCCAGGCTCCAGCCTAGTTCTGCCCCATCCCCGGCCCCAGCCCAGCCCTAGCCCAGCCCTGCCCCAGCCCCAGCCCCAGCCCAGCCCCAGCCCAGCCTCAGCCCCGGCTCCAGTCCCCGCCCCAGTCCAGCCCAGAACCCAGCCCTGCCCCAGCCCAGCCCTAGCACAAGCCCCAGCCCAGCCCCTGCCCCGGACCCAGCCCCAGCCCCAGCCCAGCCCCAGCCCCACCCTGGACCCAGCCCCAGCCCCAGCCCAGCCCCTGCCCTGGTCTCAGCCCTGCCCCAGCCCAGCCCCATCCCCACCCTGGACCCAGCCCCAGCCCCAGCCCAGCCCCTGCCCTGGACCCAGCCCCAGCCCCAGCCCCAGCCCAGCCCCAGCCCCACCCTGGACCCAGCCCCAGCCCCAGCCCAGCCCCTGCCCTGGACCCAGCCCCAGCCCCAGCCCAGACCAAGACCCAGCCCTGCCCCAGCCCAGCCCCACCCACCACCCAACCCCAGCCCGGCCCCCAGCCCAGCCCCATCCCCACCCTGGACCCAGCCCCAGCCCCAGCCCTAGCCCAGCCCTGCCCTCAGCCCAGGCCCAGCCCAGCCGCCAGCCCAGCCCCACCCACGGCCCCAGCCCCAGCCCCAGCCCAGCCCTAGCCCAGCCCCAGCCCAGCCCCTGCCCTGGACCCAGCCCCAGCCCAGCCCCAGCCCCACCCCTGCCCCAGCCCAGCCCCGGCCCCTGCCCAGCCCCTCTCCCATCCCTGCCCCCAGCCCTGCCCCAGACCCAGCCCCAGCCCCAGCCCTGTCCCAGCCCCAGCACCAGCCCCGGCCGCAGCCCTGCCCCAGCCCCAGACCTAGCCCAGCCCTGCTCTCAGCCCAGGCCCAGCCCAGCCCCCAGCCCAGCCCCACCCACGGCCCCAGCCCCGGCCCCAGCCCAGCCATAGCCCAGCCCCGGCCCCAGTCCCGGCTCCAGCCCTACCCCAGCCGTGCCCGAGCCCAGCCCCAGCCACAGCACAGCCCCACCCCTGGACCCAGCCCCACTTGCAGCCCCGGCCCCAGCCCAGACCCTAGCCCAACCTCAGACCTGGCTCCAGTCCCCGCCCCAGCCCAGCCCTGCTCCCAGCCCCGGCCCCAGCCCCGGCTCCAGCCCTACCCCAGCCCTGCCCCAGCCCAAGGCCCAGCCTCCAGCCTAGTTCTGCCCCATCCCCGTCCCCAGCCCAGCCCCACCCCCACCCTCAGCCCCAGCCCAGCCCCAGCCCCAGCCCTGGACCCAGCCTCAGCCCTGCCCCAGCCCTGGACTAAGCCCCACCCGCAGCCCCAGCCCCAGCCCAGCCCTAGCCCAGCCCTGCCCCAGCCCCAGCCACAGCCCAGCCCCAGCACCAGCCCCACTCCCGGCCCCAGCCCAGCCCCTGCCCAGCCCCACTCCCATCCCTACCCCCAGCCCTGCCCCCAGCTCCAGCCCCAGCCCCAACCCTGGCCCCAGCTTGTCCCACCCCCAGTCCTACCCCAGCCCCGGCCCCAGCCCCAGCCCCAGCCCCAGCCCAGCCTCAGCCCCGGCTCCAGTCCCCGCCCCAGGCCAGCCCAGAACCCAGCCCAGCACCAGCCCTGGCCCCAGCCCTGGCCCCAGCCCAGCCCCAGCCCCAGCCCCAGCCCAGCCCCAGCCCCAGCCCTGGACCCAGCCTCAGCCCTGCCCCAGCCCTGGACTAAGCCCCACCCGCAGCCCCAGCCCCAGACCAGCCCCAGACCAGCCTCAGCCCCGGCTCCAGTCCCCGCCCCAGCCCAGCTTAGAACCAAGCCCAGCACCAGGCCTGGCCCCAGCCCTGGCCCCAGGCCCAGCCCAGCCCCAGCCCCAGACCAGCCCCAGCCCAGCACCTGCCCCAGCCCTACCGCAGCCCAGTCCCGGTCCCAGCCCAGCCCCAGCCCTGCCCCAGCCCAGCCCCACCCACCGCCCAACCGCAGCCCTGCCCCCAGCCCAGCCCCATCCCCACCCTGGACCCAGCCCCAGCCCCAGCCCTAGCCCAGCCCTGCCCTCAGCCCAGGCCCAGCCCAGCCCCCAGCCCAGCCCCACCCACGGCCCCAGCCCCAGCCCCAGCCCAGCCCTAGCCCAGCCCTGCCCCAGCCCCAGCCCTGCACTGAACCCAGCCCCAGCCCCAGCCCAGCCCCAGCTCAGCCCCTGCCCTGGACCCAGCCCTAGCCGAGCCCCAGCCCCACCCCTGCCCCAGCCCAGTCCCGGCCCCTGCTCAGCCCCTCTCCCATCCCTGCCCCCCAGCCCTGCCCCAGCCCCAGCCCCAGCCCCAGCCCTGTCCCAGCCCAGCCCCAGCCCCGGCCCCAGCCCTGCCCCAGCCCCAGACCTAGCCCAGCCCTGCTCTCAGCCCAGGCCCAGCCCAGCCCCCAGCCCAGCACCACCCACAGCCCCAGCCCCAGTTGCAGCACCGGCCCCGGCTCCAGTCCCCGCCCCAGCCCAGCCCTGCTCCCAGCCCCGGCCCCAGCCCCGGCTCCAGCCCTACTCCAGCCCTGCCTCAGACCAAGGCCCAGCCTCCAGCCTAGTCCTGCTTCAGCGGCGGCCCCAACCCAGCCCCAGCCCCAGCCCCAACCTCAGTCCCAGCCCTGCCCCCGCCCAAGACCTAGACCAGCCCTGCCCTCAACCCAGCCCCAGCCCCAGCCCAGCCCTGCCCTCAGCCACAGCCCAGCCCCAGCCCCGCCCCGGCCCAGCCCAGCCACAGCCCAGCCCCTGCCCTGGACCCAGTCCCAGTCGCAGCCCCGGCTCCAGCCCAGACCCTAGCCCAGCCTCAGCCTTGGCTCCAGTCCCCGCCCCAGCCCAGCCCTGCTCCCAGCCCCGGCCCCAGCCCCGGCTCCAGTCCCCCGCCCCAGCCCAGCAAAGAACCCATCCCAGCACCAGCCCCGGCCCCAGCCCAGATCCTAGCCCAGCCTCAGCCCTGGCTCCAGTCCCCGCCCCAGCCCAGCCCTGCTCCCAGCCCCGGCCCCAGCACCAGCCCCGGCACCAGTCCCCGCCCCAGCCCAGCCCAGAACCCAGCCCAGCACCAGCCCTACCCCAGCCCTGCCCCAGCCACAGCCCAGCCCCAGCCCTGGACCCAGCCCCAGTTGCAGCCCCAGCCACAGCGCAGACCCTAGCGCAGACTCAGACCTGGCTCCAGTCCCCGCCCCAGCCCAGCCCTGCTCCCAGCCCCGGCCCCAGCACCAGCCCCGGCTCCGGTCCCCCGCCCCAGCCCAGCCCAGAACCCAGCCCAGCACCAGCCCAGCCCCAGCCCTGCCCCAGCCACAGCCCAGCCCCAGCCCTGGACCCAGCCCCAGTTGCAGCCCCAGCCACAGCGCAGACCCTAGCCCAGCCTCTGCCCTGGCTCCAGTCCCCGCCCCAGCCCAGCCCTGCTCCCAGCCCCGGCCCCAGCAGCAGCCCCGGCTCCAGTCCCCACCCCAGCCCAGCCCAGAACCCAGCCCTGCCCCAGCCCCAGCCCTGGCCCCAGCCCAAGGCCCAGCCTCCAGCCTAGTTCTGCCCCATCCCCGTCCCCAGCCCAGCCCCAGCCCCAGCCCCAGCCCAGCCCCAGCCCCAGCCCTGGACCCAGCCTCAGCCCTGCCCCAGCCCTGGACTAAGCCCCACCCGCAGCCCCAGCCCCAGACCAGCCCCAGACCAGCCTCAGCCCCGGCTCCAGTCCCCGCCCCAGCCCAGCCCAGAACCAAGCCCAGCCCCATCCCCACCCTGGACCCAGCCCCAGCCCCAGCCCTAGCCCAGCCCTGCCCTCAGCCCAGGCCCAGCCCAGCCCCCAGCCCAGCCCCACCCACGGCCCCAGCCCCAGCCCCAGCCCAGCCCTAGCCCAGCCCTGCCCCTGCCCCAGCCCTGCACCGAACCCAGCCCCAGCCCCAGCCCAGCCCCAGCCCAGCCCCTGACCTGGACCCAGCCCCAGCCCAGCCCCAGCCCCACCCCTGCCCCAGCCCAGTCCCGGCCCCTGCCCAGCCCCTCTCCCATCCCTGCCCCCCCAGCCCCAGCCCCAGCCCTGTCCCAAGCCCAGCCCCAGCCCCCGGCCCCAGCCCTGCCCCAGCCCCAGAACCTAGCCCAGCCCTGCTCTCAGCCCAGGCCCAGCCCAGCCCCCAGCCCAGCCCCACCCACGACCCCAGCCCCGGCCCCAGCCCAGCCATAGCCCAGCCCTGCCCCAGCCCCTGCCCAGCCCCAGCCCCACCCCTGCCCCAGCCCAGTTCCGGCCCCTGCCCAGACCCCTCTCCCATCCCTGCCCCCAGCCCCAGCCCCAGCCCTGTCCCAGCCCAGCCCCAGCCCCGGCCCCAGCCTTGCCCCAGCCCCAGACCTAGCCCAGCCCTGCTCTCAGCCCAGGCCCAGCCCAGCCCCCAGCCCAGCCCCACCCACGGCCCCAGCCCCGGCCCCAGCCCAGCCATAGCCCAGCCCTGCCCCAGCCCCCGCCCTGTCCCAGCCCCAGCCCTGCACCGAACCCAGACCCAGCCCCGGCCCCTGCTCCCAGCCCCGGCCCCAGCCCCGGCTCCAGCCCTACTCCAGCCCTGCCCCAGCCCAAGGCCCAGCCTCCAGCCTAGTCCTGCTTTAGCGCCGGCCCCAACCCAGCCCCAGCCCCGGCCCCAACCTCAGTCCCAGCCCTGCCCCAGCCTCGGGCCCAGCCCTGTCCCAGGCCCAGCCCAGTACCTAGGCCAGCACTAGCCCCCGCCCAAGACCTAGACCAGCCCTGCCCTCAACCCAGCCCCAGCCCCAGCCCAGCCCTGCCCTCAGCCACAGCCCAGCCCCAGCCCCGCCCCGGCCCAGCCCAGCCCCAGCCCAGCCCGTGCCCTGGACCCAGCCCCAGTCGCAGCCCCAGACCCAGCCCAGACCCTAGACCAGCCTCAGCCTCGGCTCCAGTCCCCGCCCCAGCCCAGCAAAGGACCCAGCCCCAGCCCCACCCTCGGCCCCAGCCCAGCCCCAGCCCCAGCCCAGCCACAGCCACAGCCCTGCCCCAGCCCCAGCCCTAGCCCAGCCCTGCCCTCAGCCCAGCCCCAGCCCCAGCCCAGCCCTGCCCTCAGCCCCGGCCCAGCCCTAGCCCAGCCCTGCCCTCAGCCCCAGCCCCAGCCCCAGCCCTGCCCCAGCCCAAGGTCCGGCCCCAGCCCTGCCCCAGACCTGTCTAAGACTTGGTTCCAGCCCCAGCCCCAGGCCTTCCCCCAGCCCAGCCCCAGCCCAAGGCCCAGCCTCCAGCCTAGTCCTGCCCCAGCCCCAGCACCAGCCCAGCCCAGCCCCAGCCCTGGACCCAGGCCCAGCCCAACCCCAGCCCTGGTCCCAGCCCCAAACCCAGCCCAGCCTCAGCCCCAGCCCTGACCCAGCCCAGACCCAGCCCTGCACCTAGCCCCAGCCCCAGGCCGAACACTGGCCCCAGCCCCGGCCCCAGCCCAGCCCCAGCCCCATCCCTGCCCCCAGCCCCAGCCCTAGCCCAGCCCTGCCCTCAGCCCAGCCCCAGGCCTGGACCCAGCCCCAGCCCTGCCCCGGCCCCAGCCCAGCCCCAGCCCTATACCTGCCCCCAACCCAGCCCTGCCCCAGCCCCCACACCTGCCCCAGCCCCAGCCCTAGCCTTGCCCTGCCCTCAGTCCAGCCCCAGGCCTGGACCCAGCCCCAGCCCTGCCAGAACACAGCCCCAGCCCCTACCCCATCCCTGCCCCCCACTCCCAGCCGCAGCCCCAGTCCTGCCCCAGCCCCATCCCTGCCCCCAGCCCTGCCCCAGCACAGGGCCCAGCCTCCAGCCTAGTCCTGCTTCAGCGCCGGCCCAACCCAGCCCCAGCCCCGGCCCCAACCTCAGTCCCAGCCCTGCCCCAGCCTCGGGCCCAGCCCTGTTCCAGGCCCAGCCAGAACCCAGCCCAGCCTCAGCCCCGGCCCTAGCCCTGCCCCCGCCCAAGACCTAGACCAGCCCTGCCCTCAACCCAGCCCCAGCCCCAGCCCAGCCCTGCCCTCAGCCACAGCCCAGCCCCAGCCCCGCCCCGGCCCAGCCCAGCCACAGCCCAGCCCCTGCCCTGGACCCAACCCCAGTCGCAGCCCCGGCTCAAGCCCAGACCCTAGCCCAGCCTCAGCCTTGGCTCCAGTCCCCGCCCCAGCCCAGCCCTGCTCCCAGCCCCGGCCCCAGCCCCGGCTCCAGTCCCCGCCCCAGCCCAGCAAAGAACCCAGCCCAGCACCAGCCCCGGCCCCAGCCCAGACCCTAGCCCAGCCTCAGCCCTGGCTCCAGTCCCCGCCCCAGCCCAGCCCAGAACCCAGCCCAGCACCAGCCCTAGCCCAGCCCTGCCCCAGCCCCAGTCCAGCCCCTGCCCTGGACCCAGCCCCAGCCCAGCCCCCTCCCCAGCCCAGCCTCAGCCCTGGCTCCAGTCCCCGCCCAGCCCAGCCCAGAACCCAGCCCAGCACCAGCCCTGGCCCCAGCCCAGGCCCCAGCCCAAGGCCCAGCCTCCAGCCTAGTTCTGCCCCATCCCCGTCCCCAGCCCAGCCCCAGCCCCAGCCCCAGCCCAGCCCCAGCCCCAGCCCTGGACCCAGCCTCAGCCCTGCCCCAGCCCTGGACTAAGCCCCACCCGCAGCCCCAGCCCCAGACCAGCCCCAGACCAGCCTCAGCCCCCGGCTCCAGTCCCAGCCCCAGCCCAGCCCAGAACCAAGCCCAGCACCAGCCCTGGCCCCAGCCCTGGCCCCCAGGCCCAGCCCAGCCCCAGCCCCAGACCAGCCCCAGCCCAGCCCCTGCCCTGGACCCAGCCCCAGCCCCAGCCCAGACCCAGACCCAGCCCTGCCCCAGCCCAGCCCCAGCCCTAGCCCAGCCCTGCCCCCCAGCCCAGCCCCAGCCCTAGCCCAGCCCTGCCCTCAGCCCAGGCCCAGCCCAGCCCCCAGCCCAGCCCCACCCACGGCCCCAGCCCCAGCCCCAGCCCCAGCCCAGCCCTAGCCCAGCTCTGCCCAAGCCCCAGCCCTGCTCCGAACCCAGCCCCAGCCCTAGCCCAGCCCCAGCCCAGCCCCTGCCCTGGACCCAGCCCCAGCCCAGCCCCAGCCCCACCCCTGCCCCAGCCCAGTCCCGGCCCCTGCCCCAGCCCCTCTCCCATCCCTGCCCCCAGCCCTAGCCCCAGCCCTGTCCCAGCCCAGCCCCAGCCCCGGCCCCAGCCCTGCCCCAGCCCCAGACCTAGCCCAGCCCTGCTCTCAGCCCAGGCCCAGCCCAGCCCCCAGCCCAGCCCCACCCACGGCCCCAGCCCCGGCCCCAGCCCAGCCATAGCCCAGCCCTGCCCCAGCCCCGCCCTGTCCCAGCCCCAGCTCTGCACCGAACCCAGCCCCAGCCCCGGCCCCTGCTCCCAGCCCCGGCCCCAGCCCCGGCTCCAAGCCCTACTCCAGCCCTGCCCCAGCCCAAGGCCCAGCCTCCAGCCTAGTCCTGCTTCAGCACCCGGCCCCAACCCAGCCCCAGCCCCGGCCCCAAACCTCAGTCCCAGCCCTGCCCCAGCCTCGGGCCCAGCCCTGTCCCAGGCCCAGCCCAGAACCTAGCCCAGCCCTGCTCCCGGCCCAAGACCTAGACCAGACCTGCCCTCAACCCAGCCCCAGCCCCAGCCCAGTCCTGCCCTCAGCCACAGCCCAGCCCCAGCCTCGCCCCGGCCCAGCCCCAGCCCCAGCCCAGCTCCTG
Source organism: Melanerpes formicivorus (assembly GCF_026170545.1). Lineage (NCBI taxonomy): Eukaryota > Metazoa > Chordata > Aves > Piciformes > Picidae > Melanerpes > Melanerpes formicivorus. The sequence goes on from NW_027144931.1 coordinate 23,040, forward strand.
CCCTGGACCCAGCCCCAGTCGTAGCCCCGGCCCCAGCCCAGACCCTAGCCCAGCCTCAGCCTCGGCTCCAGTCCCCGCCCCAGCCCAGCAAAGAACCCAGCCCTCAGCCCCCACCCTCGGCCCCAGCCCAGCCCCAGCCCCAGCCCAGCCCCAGGCACAGCCCTGCCCTAGGCCCAGCCCTAGCCCAGCCCTGCCCCAGCCCAAGGTCCGGCCCCAGCCCTGCCCCAGACCTGTCTAAGTCTTGGTTCCAGCCCCAGCCCCAGCCCTTCCCCCAGCCCAGCCCCAGCCCAAGGCCCAGCCTCCAGCCTAGTCCTGCCCCAGCCCCAGCACCAGCCCAGCCCCAGCCCTGGACCCAGGCCCAGCCCAACCCCAGCCCCTGGTCCCAGCCCGAACCCCAGCCCAGCCTCAGCCCCAGCCCCAGCCCCAGCCCTGCCCCAGCCCAAGGTCCGGCCCCAGCCCTGCCCCCAGACCTGTCTAAGTCTTGGTTCCAGCCCCAGCCCCAGCCCTTCCCCCAGCCCAGCCCCAGCCCAAGGCCCAGCCTCCAGCCTAGTCCTGCCCCAGCCCCAGCACCAGCCCAGCCCCAGCCCTGGACCCAGGCCCAGCCCCAACCCCAGCCCTGGTCCCAGCCCGAACCCCAGCCCAGCCTCAGCCCCAGCCCTGACCCAGCCCCGCCCCAGCCCTGCACCCCAGCCCCAGCCCCAGGCCGAACACTGGCCCCAGCCCCGGCCCCAGCCCAGCCCCAGCCCCATCCCTGCCCCCAGCCCCAGCCCTAGCCCAGCCCTGCCCTCAGCCCAGCCCCAGGCCTGGACCCAGCCCCAGCCCTGCCCCAGCCCCCAGCCCAGCCCCAGCCCTATACCTGCCCCCCAACCCAGCCCTGCCCCAGCCCCACACCTGCCCCAGCCCCAGCCCTAGCCTTGCCCTGCCCTCAGTCCAGCCCCAGGCCTGGACCCAGCCCCAGCCCTGCCCAGAGCACAGCCCCAGCCCTGCCGCAGCCCGCAGCCCCAGCCCCAGCCCTGTCCCAGCCCCAGCCCCAGCCCCGGCCGCTGCCCTGCCCCAGCCCCAGACCTAGCCCAGCCCTGCTCTCAGCCCAGCCCCAGCCCAGCCCCAGCCACAGCCCTGCCCCAGGCCCAGCCCTAGCCCAGCCCTGCCCTCAGCCCCAGCCCCGGCCCCAGCCAGCCATAGCCCAGCCCCGGCCCCAGCCCCGGCTCCACCCCTACCCCCAGCCCTGCCCCAGCCCAGCCCCAGCCACAGCCCAGCCCCAGCCCTGGACCCAGCCCCAGTTGCAGCCCCGGCCCCATCCCAGACCCTAGCCCAGCCTCAGACCCCGGCTCCAGTCCCCGCCCCAGCCCAGCCCTGCTCCCAGCCCTGCTCCCAGCCCCAGCCCCAGCCCCGGCTACAGCCCTACCCCAGCCCTGCCCCAGCCCAAGGCCCAGCCTCCAGCCTAGTCCTGCTTCAGCGCCGGCCCCAACCCAGCCCCAGCCCCGGCCCCAACCTCAATCCCAGCCCTGCTCACAGCCCCGGCCCCAGCTCCAGCTCCAGCCCTACCCCAGCCCTGCCCCAGCCTCGGGCCCGGCCCTGTCCCAGGCCCAGCCCAGAACCCAACCCAGCCTCAGCCTCGGCCCCAGCCCTGCCCCCGCCCAAGACCTAGACCAGCCCTGCCCTCAACCCAGCCCCAGCCCCAGCCCCCGCCCCGGCCCAGCCCAGCCACAGCCCAGCCCCTGCCCTGGACCCAACCCCAGTCGCAGCCCCGGCTCCAGCCCAGACCCTAGCCCAGCCTCAGCCTCGGCTCCAGTCCCCGCCCCTGTCCAGCCTGCTCCCAGCCCCGGCCCCCAGCCCCGGCTCCAGTCCCCGACCCAGCCAAGCCCAGACCCAGACCCTAGCCCAGACTCAGCCCTGGCTCCAGTCCCCGCCACAGCCCAGCCCTGCTCCCAGCCCCAGCCCCAGCCCTACCCCACCCCACCCCTGCCCCAGCCCAGCCCCGGCCCCTGCCCAGCCCCTCTCCCATCCCTGCCCCCAGCCCTGCCAAAGCCCCAGCCCCAGCCCCAGCCCAGCCCCACCCACGGCCCCAGCCCCGGCCCCAGCCCAGCCCTAGCTCAGCCCTGTTCCAGCCCCCGCCCTGCCCCAGCCCCAGCCCTGCACCGAACCCAGCCCCAGCCCTACTCCAGCCCTGCCCAAGCCTCGGGCCCAGCCCTTCCCCAGGCCCAGCCGAGACCCCAGCCCAGCCCCACCCTCGGCCCCAGCCCAGCCCCAGCCCCAGCCCTGCCCCAGCCCAGCCCTAGCACCAGCCCCAGCCCAGCCCCTGCCCTGGACCCAGCCCCAGCCCCAGCCAAGACCCAGCCCCACCCTGGACCCAGCACCAGCCCCAGCCCAGCCCCTGCCCTGGACCCAGCCCCAGCCCCAGCCCTGACCCAGACCCAGCCCTGCCCCAGCCCAGCCCCACCCACCGCCCAACCCCAGCCCTGCCCCCAGCCCAGCCCCATCCCCACCCTGGACCCAGCCCCAGCCCCAGCCCTAGCCCAGCCCTGCCCTCAGCCCAGGCCCAGCCCAGCCCCCAGCCCAGCCCCACCCACGGCCCCAGCCCCAGCCCCAGGCCAGCCCCCAGCCTAGCCCCTGCCCTGGACCCAGCCCCAGCCCTGCCCCAGCCCCACCCCTGCCCCAGCCCAGCCCCGGCCCCTGCCCAGCCCCCTCTCCCATCCCTCCCCCCAGCCTTGCCCCAGCCCCAGACCTAGATCAGCCCTGCTCTCAGCCCAGGCCCAGCCCAGCCCCCAGCCCAGCCCCACCCACGGCCCCAGCCCCGGCCCCAGCCCAGCCATAGCCCAGCCCTGCCCCAGCCCCCACCCTGTCCCAGCCCCAGCCCTGCACCGAACCCAGCCCCAGCCCTGGCCCCTGCCCCAGCCCCGGCTCCAGCCCAACCCCAGCCCTGCCCCAGCCCAGCCCCAGCCACAGCCCAGCCCCAGCCCCGGACCCAGCCCAGCCCCAGCCCCGGACCCAGCCCCAGTTGCAGCACCGGCCCCGGCCCAGACCCTAGCCCAGCCTCAGTCCCGGCTCCAGTCCCCGCCCCAGCCAGCCCTGCTCCCAGCCCCGGCCCCAGCCTCGGCTCCAGCCCTACTCCAGCCCTGCCCCAGCCCAAGGCCCAGCCTCCAGCCTAGTCCTGCTTCAGCGCCGGCCCCAACCCAGCCCCAGCCCCGGCCCCAACCTCAATCAGAGCCCTGCCCCAGCCTCGGGCCCAGCCCTGTCCCAGGCCCAGCCCAGAACCCAGCCCAGCCCTGCCCCCGCCCAAGACCTAGACCAGCCCTGCCCTCAACCCAGCCCCAGCCCAGCCCAGCCCTGCCCTCAGCCACAGCCCACCCCAAGCCCCGCCCCGGCCCAGCACAGCCCCAGCCCAGCCCCTGCCCTGGACCCAGCCCCAGTCGCAGCCCCGGCCCCAGCCCAGACCCTAGCCCAGCCTCAGCCTTGGCTCCAGTCCCCGCCCCAGCCCAGCCCTGCTCCCAGCCCCGGCCCCAGCCCCGGCTCCAGTCCCCGCCCCAGCCCAGCCCCAGCCACAGCCCTGCCCTAGCCCCAGCCCTAGCCCAGGCCTACCCTCAGCTCAGCCCCAGCCCCAGCCCAGCCCTGCCCTCAGCCCAGGCCCAGCCCTACCCCAGCCCTGCCCTCAGCCCATCCCCAGGCCCGGCCCAGCCCTGCCCCAGACCTGCCCCCAGCCCAGCCCATCCCCACCCTGGACCCAGCCCCAGCCCCAGCCGTAGCCCAGCCCTGCCCTCAGCCCAGGCCCAGCCCAGCCCCCAGCCCAGCCCCACCCACGGCCCCCAGCCCCAGCCCCAGCCCCTACCCTGGACCCAGCCCCAGCCCCACCCCTGCCCCAGCCCAGCCCCGGCCCCTGCCCAGCCCATCTCCCATCCCTGCCCCCAGCCCTGCCCCAGCCCCAGCCCCGGCCCCAGCCCAAGGCCCAGCCTCCAGCCTAGTCCTGCTTCAGCGCCGGCCCCAACCCTGCCCCAGCCCCGGCCCCAACCTCAGTCCCAGCCCTGCCCCAGCCTCGGCCCAGCCATGTCCCAGGCCAGCCCCGAACCCAGCCCAGCCTCAGACCCGGCCCCAGCCCTGCCCCCGCCCAAGACCTAGACCAGCCCTGCCCTCAACCCAGTCCCAGCCCCAGCCCAGCCCTGCCCTCAGCCACAGCCCAGCCCCAGCCCGCCCTGGCCCAGCCCAGCCCCAGCCCAGCCCTGTCCTGGACCCAGCCCCAGTCGCAGCCCCGGCCCCAGCCCAGACCCTAGCCCAGCCTCAGCCTTGCCTCCAGTCCCCGCCCCAGCCCAGCCCTGCTCCCAGCCCCGGCCCCAACACCAGCCCCAGCCCCACAATCGGCCCCAGCCCAGCCCCAGCCCCAGCCCAGCCCCAGCCACAGCCCTGCCCCAGCCCCAGCCCTAGCCCAGCCCTGCCCTCAGCCCAGCCCCAGCCCCAGCCCAGCCCTGCCCTCAGCCAGGCCCAGCCCCAGTTACAGCCCAGCCCCATCCCCAGCCCTGCCCCAGCCCTGGACCCAGCCCCAGCCCCAGCCCCAGCCCTGCCCCAGCCCCAGGCCCGGCCCCAGCCCTGCCCCAGACCTGTCCAAGTCTTGGTTCCAGCCCCAGCCCCAGCCCTTCCCCCAGCCCAGCCCCCAGCCCAAGGCCCAGCCTCCAGCCTAGTCCTGCCCCAGGCCCAGCACCAGCCCAGCCCCAGCCCTGGTCCCAGCCCCAACCCCAGCCCAGCCTCAGCCCCAGCCCTGACCCAGCCCAGCCCCAGCCCTGCACCCAGCCCTGCACCCAGCCCAGCCCGAACCCTGGCCCCAGCCCCGGCCCCAGCCCAGCCCCAGCCCCATCCCTGCCCCCAGCCCCAGCCCTAGCCCAGCCCTGCCCTCAGCCCAGCCCCAGGCCTGGACCCAGCCCCAGCCCTGCCCTGGCCCCAGCCCAGCCCCAGCCCTATACCTGCCCCAACCCAGCCCTGCCCCAGCCCCACACCTGCCCCAGCCCCAGCCCTAGCCTTGCCCTGCCCTCAGTCCAGCCCCAGGCCTGGACCCAGCCCCAGCCCTGCCCAGAACACAGCCCCAGCCCCCACCCCATCCCTGCCCCACTCCCAGCCCCGGCCCCAGCCCGGCCCCAGCCCAAGGCCCAGCCTCCAGCCTAGTACTGCCCCAGGCACAGCCCCAGCCCTGCCCCAGCCCTGGCTCCTGCCCCAGCCCCGGCCCCACCCCAGCCGCAGCCCTGCCCAAGACTTGGTTCCAGCCCCAGCCCCAGCCACACCCTCGGCACCAGCCCAGCCCCAGCCCCAGCCCCAACCTTGGCCCCAGCCCAGCCCCAGTTCCAGCCCTGCCCCAGCCCCAGCCCTGCCCCCAGCCCAGCCCCAGCCCCAGCCCCAGCCCCGGCCCAGCCCTGCCCCATCCTCAGGTCCAGCCCTGCCCCAGGCCCAGCCCAGACCCCAGCCCAGCCCCACCCTCATCCCCAGCCCAGCCGCAGCCCCAGCCCTGCCCCAGCCTCAGGTCCAGCCCAGCCCCAGCCCCAGCCCAGCCCCAGCCCTGCCCCAGCCCAGCCCAAGCCACAGCCTAGCCCTGCCCCGAACCTCGCCCCAGCCCGGCCCCAGCCCTTCCCCAGCTGCGGCCCGTGCCCCCGACCCCAGCCCCAGCCACAGCCCAGCCCCAACCCTGCCCCAGCCCCTGCCCCAGCCCCAGGCACGGCCGCAGCCCTGCCCCAGCCCTGGCTCCTGACCATGCCCCGGCCCCACCCCCAGCCGCAGCCCTGCCCAAGACTTGGTTCCAGCCCCAGCCCCAGCCCTGCCCCCAGCCCAGCCCCAGCCCAAGGCCCAGCCTCCAGCCTAGTCCTGCCCCAGCCCTAGCCCCTACCCAGCCTCAGCCCCGGCCTCAACCTCATTCCCAGCCCTGCTCACAGCCCTGGCCACAGCCCCGGCTCCAGCCCTACCTCAGCCCTACCCCAGCCTTGGGCCCATCCCTGTCCCAGGCCCAGCCCTGTCCCAGGCCTAGCCCAGAACCCAGCCCAGCCTCAGCTCTGGCCCCAGCCCTGCCCAGCCCCAGCCCCAGCCCTAGCCAAGCCCTGCCCTCAGCCCAGCCCCAGCCTGCCCCCAGCCCTGTCCGCAGCCCCAGCCCCAGCCCTAGCCCCAGCCCTAGCCCCACCCTCAGCCCCAGCCCAGCCTTGGACCCAGCCCTAGCCCCAGCCTCGCCCCAGCCCAGCCCCAGCTCGGGCCCCAGCCTTGTCTGCAGCCCCAGTCCCAGCCCAGCCCCAGCCCCAGCCCTAGCCCAGCCCTGCCCTCAGCCCAGGCCCAGCCCAGCCCCCAGCCCAGCCCCACCCACGGCCCCCAGCCCCAGCCCCAGCCCAGCCCCAGCCAGCCCCAGCCCAGCCCCTAACCTGGACCCAGCCCCAGCCCAGCCCCAGCCCCACCCCTGCCCCAGCCCAGCCCGGCCCCTGCCCAGCCCATCTCCCATCCCTGCCCCCAGCCCTGCCCCAGCCCCAGCCCCGGCCCCAGCCCAAGGCCCAGCCTCCAGCCTAGTCCTGCTTCAGCGCCGGCCCCACCCAGCCCCAGCCCCGGCCCCAACCTCAGTCCCAGCCCTGCCCCAGCCTCGGGCCCAGCCATGTCCCAGGCCCAGCCCCGAACCCAGCCCAGCCTCAGACCCGGCCCCAGCCCTGCCCCCGCCCAAGACCTAGACCAGCCCTGCCCTCAACCCAGTCCCAGCCCCAGCCCAGCCCTGCCCTCAGCCACAGCCCAGCCCCAGCCCCGCCCTGGCCCAGCCCAGCCCCAGCCCAGCCCCTGTCCTGGACCCAGCCCCAGTCGCAGCCCCGGCCCCAGCCCAGACCCTAGCCCAGCCTCAGCCTTGGCTCCAGTCCCCGCCCCAGCCCAGCCCTGCTCCAGCCCCGGCCCCAACACCAGCCCCAGCCCCACAATCGGCCCCAGCCCAGCCCCAGCCCCAGCCCAGCCCCAGCCACAGCCCTGCCCCAGCCCCAGCCCTAGCCCAGCCCTGCCCTCAGCCAGCCCCAGCCCCAGCCCAGCCCTGCCCTCAGCCCAGGCCCAGCCCTAGCCCAGCCCTGCCCTCAGCCCCAGCCCCAGCCCCAGCCCTGTCCCAGTCCCCGACCCAGCCCCAGCCCCAGCCCCCGGCCCCAGCCCTGCCCCAGCCCAGCCCCAGTTACAGCCCAGCCCCAGCCCCAGCCCTGCCCCAGCCCTGGACCCAGCCCCAGCCCAGCCCCAGCCCTGCCCCAGCCCCAGGCCCGGCCCCAGCCCTGCCCCAGACCTGTCCAAGTCTTGGTTCCAGCCCCAGCCCCAGCCCTTCCCCCAGCCCAGCCCCAGCCCAAGGCCCAGCCTCCAGCCTAGTCCTGCCCCAGGCCCAGCACCAGCCCAGCCCCAGCCCTGGTCCCAGCCCCAACCCAGCCCAGCCTCAGCCCCAGCCCTGACCCAGCCCAGCCCAGCCCTGCACCCAGCCCTGCACCCAGCCCCAGCCCGAACCCTGGCCCCAGCCCCGGC